>NC_034603.1:86709676-86744266 GCF_900095145.1 Mus pahari | reverse complement strand
CTGGTTAGTTCATATTGTTGTTCCACCTATAGGGTTGCAGACCCCTTCAGCTCCTTGGGTACTTTCTCTAGCTCCTCCATTGGGGGCCCTGCGTTCCATCCAATAGCTGACTGTGAGCATCCACTTCTGTGTTTGCCAGGCACTGGCATAGCCTCCCAAGAGACTAAGCTCAGCACCCCCATTCGTTGCTCTTCTTTCTGAGGATGTGAGATGAGGGCTGTCTCAAGTTCTTGCTGCCTTGATTCCTGCCAGGACGGATGGTAACCTGCAGCTGTGAGTGAAAATAAACCCCCTCCACTGCATTGTCAGGATCAGTCTTTTATCATGACCACAGGAAAAGACACTCTGACACTTTGTGTGTGTGTGTGTGTGTGTGTGTGTGCGCGCGCGCTTTGTGGCATTTTCTAAAATGAAAATCTATAACATAGTACTTCCCCATTTATCTGCTTGTCAAACCACAGTCACACCACAGCTCACGGTCTCCGCACATTGGTGGTGTGTGGCTTTCACCACACTCACTCCACTTCCTCCTCCCAAACTGAAGCAAGCCATCGCCATCAACACCAACTGCCCTACCACACCACCACACTCCCTGTCACTAGGAACTATTTCAGGAACCAATCACAGGGCATTTATCCTTGGGGTCTGGCTTATTTCATCTGCTTTTCAATATCCATTTGTGCCTCAGCTGCCTTCTGCTTTGTGTAGCTATAACAAAGTATCAGAGACTGGTAACTTCCAGAACAGAAATGTATCCCTCACAGCTGTGGGTTGAGCCTTGGGCAGAATCCATGTCAGGTAAGAGTCTGGTGTCCATGTTGAACAGCTTCTAGATGACGCCTTGAACACAGTGTCCTTCCAAGGGTAAGAGCACTGGTCTCTCACAGGTTAACCTCTGGCCATGCCAGTGAAGGATTATTTTATTAGGTTAACTGAGACGGAAGGACTAACCTAATAGTGGGCCACATTGTTCCCCTTTTACAGACTGCATAAAGAAGGAATTTCCAGAGACCCACCATTCTCCTCCCCCTGCCTCCTGCCCAGATGCAGGTGAGGCAAAGCTGCCTCAAGCTCTGGATACTGTGACTCCCCTGACATGATGGACTGTGCCCTTGAAGCCTCCCTGTGGTCACTGACATCTTAAAATGTCTAGAGACTTTTCCAGATGATCCAGTTGAGGACCACTGCTTGGCCCACTGGCCTCTGAATGTCCCCATGTGCCCCCAATGGCAGCCATGCGGGGTAAAGGACTAGTGTTCCCAGCGTCCCATCCAAGGACAGCTACACAACAGCTCTTGTCTGGACTGTCTAACAATTAGAACAGTGTTCCAGCTAGGGTCATGATCAATTGCTATAATAAAACCCCATGATCAAATCAAGTTGAGGGAGGAAAGGGTTTGTTTAGCTCACGTTTCCACGTCTGTGGTCCATCACTGAAATCAGAACAGGAACTCAAGCCGGAAACCTGGAGGCAGGAGTTGATGGAGAGGCCATGGAATGGGCCCGCTTACTGCCTTGTTGCCCAGAGCTTCTTCAGCCTGCTTTCTTTTGAAACCCAGGACCCTCGGCCCAGGGATGACGCCACCCACAATGGGCTATGCTCTCCTGTATCAATCACTAAGAAAAACCTCTACAGTTTTGCCTACAGCCCGATTTTATGGAGGCGTTTTCTTAATTGCTGTTTCTTCTCAGATGATTTTTAGCTCATGTCAAATAGGAATAAAGCTAGCCAGTACAAGCAGATTCTCATGTAAACATGCATGTTTAAAAGTGCGTGTTCCTCTGTGTGTGCATGTGTGGAGTGTGTGTATATGTGTGTGAACACGTGTGTATATGTGGTGTGTGTGAATGTGTATGTATATGTGTGAATGTGTATGTACATGTGTATGAATGTGTGTGTATGTGTGTAAATGTGTGAGTGTGTGTGTGTGTGTGAAAATGTGTGTGTAAGTGTGCGTGGTGTGTGTATAAGTATGTGTATGTGAGTATAAGTGTGTATGTGTACATTGTGTGGTGTGTGTGTACATGTGTGGTGTGTGTGTGTATATGTGTGTGTGAATGTGCATGTGTACATTGTGTGGTGTGTGTGAGTGTGTGCGTGTAAATGTGTGTGTGTAAGTGTGTGTGTGTGCCCATGGCCTGTGTGTGGTCAGAGTACAACCTCACCTTCCACTTTATTTGAGATTTCCCTGTGTTATTGGATTACAGATGTTTACACTACATGTTCTGATTTTATGTGGGTTCTGAGGACTCGCACTCATGTGCTCGTGCCTCTCAAGCTTCTCCAGCTTACAGATTTTAAACAGAAAACAATCCTTTGTCTTCTGCATCTGTATTAAGTGTGTGTTGAGCCCTGTGCAGGCTGTACCACCTCCTGTGAGCGAAGCGGCCTCTTGGTTTTCACCTCCATCTGGGGACATATAAATCCTACTTAGAGTCAAGATGGGAGATCACGCAGCGTGTGAAAATGAGATAAACAGGCTTGTGGTGTCTGTATACAGTAATCCAGTAATCTGGGCCCTTTACTCATAAAACTAAAAGCGAGGAGACCTTACAGCACCCTCCAACATAAATAACACAGATGCACTTGCACACAACACACACATGCCCACACATCCTGAAATAGCAAGTCTGATGGCGGAGGCAGCTGACAACCACAACCTGGGCGTCTCTCAGCAGCTCAAGGTCTCCTCCCCCACTGCCTGCAGAGCTCGGTTCTCATCCACTCAAGCCCTTGAAGCTCTGCTAATGCCCATCAGCCCCAGACAGAAGCTCTTATTCCCTAGGAAGACTGGGGTGGCGGGGCTGAAGATGCTACTCGGCCTAAGATCCCCTTGCACGGGTGGATTATGTTTGCCCCTTTGTGTTTATCAAGGTTGATCACAGGATGTAGGAAACAGAAAACATCAGAGTGTGAAAAGCATCATTTCCAACCTGGGAGGGGGAGCAACGAGCGAGCGCTCAGCTTCCTCTGGAACATTCCAGAAGGCAGCGGGCAGCTGTCCCTTTCTCTTCACTGTGTCCCTCACCCCTGTCCTGGGACTGTAAACTAGGACTGGAGACTCACATTGGCTGAGGACACAGAGCAGTCAGTGAAGCTACAGATGTGCTCACAAGATGCCCCTGCTATCGCCTTCCCTGGAAAGGCGGGGGACTCCACAGGAGTAAAGCAGAGTTGATCACCCGACTCAGGTGTCCAGGTGTGTGGACACTACCCCACACTCACACACGGAGCACACTGGCAATGCGTCAACAGTACGTTCACAGCTGACAATGGCTAATCATGCTGGTGGGGACAGCCTCTCAGATGAGGCTGTTTATTCCACAGAAGTAGCTGACAGATGGAAAATACTCTACTTTCCGAGGCATATACATAAAGGGCGTGTGTGCGTACTGCAAATCTTGCTACATACAAGCACAAGCCGGTCTCAAACCAGCAATCCTCTTGCTTTAGCTTCCTAGGGGGCAGGATTCCTATGCCAGTGTGCACCACACCAAGCATTTTGGGTCAGTGTGTTTGCTGGGCTGTACCAGCATTTGTTTCTTTCCTCCGGAGCCCAGAGCAGCCAAGTTCTTTAACACAGACACAGAGGCAGTTCTGGATTCAGAATTCTGTCACCTCTCTCCTCACAGCTCTGAGGTCTTTTTAAATCTGTCTGTCTCCTTGGGAAGGTGAAGGAGGCATCATAGTCCCAGGCCTCAGGGAAGTGGCTGGGTTAGGGGAGGGGGAGGGGAAGAGGGGGGGGAAGAGGGAGAGAGGTTCGGGGAGGGAGAGCGGGGAGGGAGAGTGCTGACAGTGCTGACATTGATTCCAGTGATCCAACCAATGCTAAGACCCTGCAGCCAAAGGAGGGAGGGAGGGGGGGGGGGGGAGAGAGAGACAGAGACACAGACACAGAGAGAAACAGAGACAGAGAGACAGAGAGAGACAGAGACACAGAGAGAAACAGAGACAGAGAGACAGAGAGAGAGAATGCCAAGTGTACATGTTGGGGGTGGGGGGATGTGCTGTCCTGGCTGACAGCCTACCGGAAAGTTGGAGCTGAAGCAGGTGGGGCTTGTTTGGGTGCTGATGGTGGAAACAGCTGGGGAACAGTTGAACAAAGATAGCAGTGGGGGGAGTGGGGGTGGGGCAGCAGCTGGGAAGGACACTTCTCTGTATTTCCAAGGGAGGGCCAGAGCCAGCCTGGCAGGGGACAGGACACCGCTCCAGGCTTCAGATGCTCTACAGAGTAGCCAGTGATGTGGAACTCAGGAGGCCTTTACCCAATGGCCCAAAGTTGCTGAATGCAGCCCTGCTGGCTTTGCCATCAGCCTTGCTGGCTCAGCGCTGCCCGGCTGTGTGTCCTTGAGCAGGCTATGCACTCTCTGAGCCACAATGGCTTTATTTAGAATAACAGGATCTATATTTAGATGAGAGTACAAACATTTTAATGTATATAAGACATGTTCTATTATGCGTGGCCTGGCACCTGATACAGAGTATGTGGGACAGCTGCCACAGGCCTGGTGGCCCTCATTCCTGCTGCCTGTGCCTTTGAGTGACCCCCTACCCCTGACAGGACACAACTGGCCATGGCCAGCGCGCTGCCTCCACCTCCTTCTCCTCTCACTTACTCTGGCTCTTGGGCTTGCTTGCTCTAAGGACACTAAGCTAATAGGCCCCGAGATGGTCACAGGGGTGCGTCGGCCCACCGATGCCTGCACCCCAGGATGGCTGTGACTGAGGCCCAGCAGAAAATCATAAAATGGAGTTAAAATGTTTTACGATTTTTTTCTTGTTTGTAATCTAGTTGCAGGGCTCTGGGGTGATGAAGTCTCTGTGAAAACCCAAAATATTGGATGGTCCATGTGGCTGGGACCACCACTGACCCTGAGGAACTGGCCGTGTGCACGGGAGCT
This sequence comes from Mus pahari, assembly GCF_900095145.1. NCBI lineage: Eukaryota > Metazoa > Chordata > Mammalia > Rodentia > Muridae > Mus > Mus pahari. The sequence continues at coordinate 86,739,364 of NC_034603.1, read as the reverse complement.
TGGAGGAAGAGCCTTTTATAGTACCTTGAGATGATCTGGCCTCATCAGGGCCACAGAATCTTTAAAGGACTGACAACTTCAGGTTCTTGCCCACCCAAAGTCACAGGACATAAACATTGTATCACGTGACTTTGAGGTGATAACATGGTGGCTGGAGGTCTAACCAGGACCAGAACTCCAGCCTTCACTTCCTGTCCAGCTACTTCCTGTGTGCTAATGCCCCTCCAATCCTCCTTTCTATTTCTGTCACTTCCTGCGTAGGGCTTGATGGTGTAGTCATTTTGGCAGGAATGAACCTCACTCCAGACCTGTGGTTGGGACCTTCAGCTACTGCAGTCATCTATGGAAACAGCCCCTCCCCCATCTCCCCCTCCTCCCATCCACGCCTCCAGCTCCTCCCCTCTGTTCTCTGAGTGTTGAAATGCAGTGTTGAATCCATCTGCAGTTGACTCTCAGCCCTGGCCTGGAATCTGGTCTCCAATGAAGAGTTGGGACTCAGGCCCTTCTGTGGTCTTACAGCTAAGCTTAGAGCTTTGAGTGCCAAAACCAAGTGGGTCGATAGATAGCCGGGTGGAGGGGAAGAAGGCTGGGAAACAGGCCTAATGCGAATCCAGGTCCAGCTCTACAGGCAAGCTGAGCCGGTTGGGATGGCTCCTGCCTGTCCTGAACTTAAGGGGTCTGCTGTAAGATGCTTAAATGAGGTGATGTGAGGGGATCCTCTTTTGGGTTTGTTTTTGGCTTGGCTCTGAGGTTGATAACCACCACTCTCATCTCTCAGTCTGTGAGGAATAATAACATTGCCTGTCAGCTTTGACATTCAGTCTTCTTATGATGTGGGTTTTATGAGCCAAGTCTCCAGCCCCTGCGCCCTAAAGTCAGAAAATGGTGGCCATATGCTGTCCCTCTAAGCTACTGAGCACTGTCAAGCCGACCCTTCACACCAGTCTTGCTTTGTCACAGTGTTTTCCTCTTGTTTTAAAATAGCAGTTTTCATTTTACCCTGATGCCCTCCGAGAGTCAGGCCTGGCGCAGAATACAGGGAGCGTAGGCAATAGATCAGGAGCCTCGTGACATTTAGACCCATTAATCCGTCAAGGGAAGCTGTGCTACCTCACAGAGACACAGACCTGACTCCTCTCTCCAGTGCTGGAGCTCAGGCATCACCGGCAACATATCCCAGCCATACAACACCGTGCTGGAGCTCAGGCGTCACTGGCAACATATCCCAGCCGTACAACACCCCAAAAACAGCCCAAGGAGATTGGTGTCAGGTACTCTGACTTTTGCTCATCCCCAAATTGGATTTTTTTGTGGGGAGGGGGAGAAGCTGACTGAATTTTGTAAGTGGAATTGAGTTTCCATGATAATACATAGTACCTTCTAGAATGGGAGCCCTCTGAGAGCCACCTCTAGTCTCCAGCACTTAGCTGAAGGTCTGCTGAGATCATTCCGTGGCCACGGAAGATGGGTAGATGGTGTGTGTGTGTGTGTGTGTGTGTGTGTGACAGAGACAGAGACAGACAGAGACAGAGAGAGAGAGAAATGGGTGGGTGGGTGAGAAGCTAGAACATTGTGTGTGGATAGGCAGGTCATGGGTCAGTAGATGGGTAGATAGGCAAGTGGGTGAATGGCTAAATGAGTGAATGGGTGGGAGGGTGGATGGGTAGATGGATGAATGGATGGATGAATAGATGGATAAATGGATGAATGGTTGAGTGAATGGATGGATAAATGGATGGATAGATGGATGGAAATATAGATGGAAAGATAGATGGATGGAAAGATAGATGGATGGATGGATGGATAGATGGATGGAAATATAGATGGAAATATAGATGGATGGAAAGATGGATGGATGGATGGATAGATAGTTGGTTGAGGAGCTGAATGGATAGATGAGATTTATAGATGGATGGGTGGATGGATGGATGGGTGGGTGGATGGATGGATAGATAGATAGATAGATAGATAGATAGATAGATAGATAGATGGAAATATAGATGGATGGAAAGATAGATGGATGATGGGTAGATGGATGGATGGATGGATGGATGGATGGATAGTTGGTTGAGGAGCTGAATGGATAGATGAGATTTATAGATGGATGGATGGATGGGTGGGTGGGTGGATGGATAGATAGATAGATAGATAGATAGATAGATGGAAAGATAGATAGATAGATAGATAGATAGATAGATAGATAGATAGATAGATAGATGGAAATATAGATGGATGGATGGGTGGATGTATGGATGTATGGATGGAAAGATAGATGGATGGAAAGATAAATGGATGGATGGGTGGATGGATGGATGGATGGGTGGATGAATAGATGGATTGTAGAGGAATGAGTAGGTTTTTAGATGTTCAGATATGGGTGTGTGAATGAGGAGTGGGAAGGTGAAGGTATCCATAGACAGACAAATAAATGAATTTCTGACCAAAATGCAAACTTTTTTCTTCAGAACCAATAGGTTTTGTGAGAAAATAACTAGATGACTTTTGAGTTCAGACTGTCCCCACTCTGTTGCTTTGTGTCCTATGCAGCAATGGCTCTTTATACTGCCTCACCACAGGAGTCCCCTCTATTTGTTTTGGTCTTTGCTTCTCAAGACAGGGATTTTCTCTCAGTAGCCCTGGAACTCGACCTGTAGACCAGGCTGGCCTTGAACTCAGAGCCCTGCCTGTATCTGCCTCTCAAGTGCTGGGATTAAAGGTGTGTGCCACCACTTTAAAAAAAAAAGTATTTATTTATTTTGTGTATGTGAGTACTCTGTAGCTATCTTCAGACACACCATAATAGGGCATCAGATCCCATTACAGATGGTTGTGAGTCACCATGTGGTTGCTGGGAATTGAACTCAGGACCTCAGGAAGATCAGTCAGTGCTCTTAACTAATGAGTTATCTCTCCAGCCCATACCACCACTTTTATACGCAGCTTTTTCATCCATTTTGAGGGTAGAAAATTACTGTGCCCCAGGGTGGGCCTCCAGGCCACACCATCTATCACTGAGGCAGTGCAGACTAAGAATGGCTTATTCCTGAGAGTAGAAAAGGAGCCACCCTACAGTTTCTCAGCTGACTTGAGACTGTAGAGTGCCTGGGAATATGAAAATTGTACAGGACAGCCAGGGCCTGTATACATATCCAACATCCTAAGCCATAGAAGGGCTGGGCCCCATAAAGTGCACCTACCATTCTTGTTACAGCCAGTCCCGTCTTTCACCTTCTGCTGGACTCCGTGCTGCAGATTTGCTTACAAACCTGACTCCCCTGCTTCATCAGAAACAGCTTCTTTTCTGAGTTGACGGACAGCTGAATAGGTGGGGACACAGATGCTGGTTGCTGTGGAGGTGCTGAGTGGTGTAATGGGTGTTGGTGGGTGGTTTTGAGTTTATTATCTTATCAATACTGACACTGTGTGGGTTTCTCTTAACTCACCTCTGAAACCTCTTGAACTCTTCTATAACACCACACACCATACACACACCAAACATACTCATATATATACACCACACACACACACACTATGTGTACACATATACCACACACAAATACACATAAGCCACACATAACATATATACACACACATAAAACACTCAAAAATACATAACAATACACATAAACACACACAATGCACACATACATGCACATACCACATATGCAACATACATAGTACATACACAGATAAATATACATATAACATGCACACACACTCCACATATTTACATGCAAACATACACCACCCACAAACACACATAGCTCACTTACACACATACACACACATAAACACATAAATACACATACACCACACACAAACACACACACACACACACATATACACATAAATACACATACCACACAGACATACATACAAGTAGGAGAACCTTCAGTCACCTTGGCCAGGCTACCAATATAGGCAGGATTACCTGTCAAGTCACAATCTTTGAAACCACTGGATCTCTGAATCTATCATTACTCAATAAATTCTGGTATTTTGGGAAGACACACACGTGTTTGTTTAGGGCACTTCCACAGCCCACTCACAATATTGATACAAATCCTCTGGCTATCAATGTAGAAGCATGCCAGTTGTATATAAAGGAACATGTTCCTTTAGCAATTGAGAAATGCTTCTAATAGAACTCGTTCTACTAGAACAGGTGTTCTCATGAACAGCACTTCTGAGCTCTACTGAGCTCTGCAGTCAAGATTGAGAACCTCAGAGGCTCCCGCAAAAGCTCTCCTCCTTTGGATGGAACCTGAATGTCGTGGTGGAGTGTCTCTCATGGTAGACACTGTACCAACCATAGGACTTGCAAAGCTCAGGACTACGATGGCCACCAGAGCCTCCTCCTCAGTAAAAACAAATTATGGGCACATGGAGCCCACAGAAGTGATTTCAGTGAAGTCATCAAACCACAGCACAGGGAGTTCACAGTCACTCAAAACACTGGTTGGGAAGAGAGGAGTTTGAGGCCAATCTGTATTAGTGTCCGTTGGGAGCTATGTCTGTGCCTTTAGAGCCAATCCCACAGCCTGAATCAGACCATATCTCCTCTCAGTTCTCTCTGAGACAGAGAATTAGGAAGCAGTCTATGCTGAGACTCAGAAGTTGCCTACTTATGATACCTACCTCCTCCATGTCCCCTGTCACATGTACTGTGCTGACATAAATCACTGGGTACAAACCCGTCTTACTACCCTAAAAGGCTATGGAAGGAATCCTCTGGGCATGTTGGCACACTCCTGCCTCTAATCCCAGCACCTGGGAGGCAGAAGCAGATGGATCTCTGAGATCCAGGCCAGCCTGGTCCATGGAACAAGTTCCTGGACAGCCAGGGTTGCCCTCAAGATCTGCCTGCCTCTTACAAGCTTCTAAAGGGAAGCCAGCCTTTCCTTTAAGGCCCCGTCATGTTCAGATTCTCTGAACACTGCATGGTTCCTGTCTTATGTTCTCCTTCCCATCTTGAGGCTCTGATGCTAAGCAGCTCCATTCCTGAAGGGAGCTTGATCCTCAACTACCCTTTGCAGACTGCCCACTGCAAGGTCTATAAACAAGAAGTTACCAGTAACAGATAAACTTACAAAGATACCCAGAGGGGCGTGTGTGTGTGTGTGTGTGTGTGTGTGCTGTGTCTTGAACACTTTGGAGTGGAGAGGTTTGAGGAACCAGTTTTTCCTTTGATGATAAATCACAGATGAGCAAGGAGTCTTCAGGACTAGGAGGGACAGAGATGGAAGGGTACGGAGGCCTCCAGGGTACATGATGGCACGTTTGTATACAAAGCCACATGCAGTGACTAAGATGGGAGAGATCTGAGGTTAAGGCCGTGTGACTTGACAACACCAGGAAAGACACCAGGATCCCTTGCCTCTCTCTTCTGTTTTCTTGTGGTGTTTCCTCTCCTCTCAGAAGGAGGAACTTAAACCAGGCTCATGTGAAGTAGAAACTTAGGGGTTCTTTGGGAAGTTGATTGGATGGTGTTTTGCTGGGGCAAACACATTAAAATGAACACAGGTGTGAAAGGCTAAGGCAGACGTGTGAAGGAACGTTTCACTGAAGCAGACACAAGAGAGAGGTTGATCTGCTAAAGCAAGCACGTGAAAGGACATGTGATAAGGGATTCTTTGCTAACAACTCGAGTATATTGGTCTGCCTTACATTGTGTAGTTGAGTTGCATTTGTCAGGACTCCATAGAGAGAAATGCACCAAAAAATTTCTGGTAATGCACTGCAGTTTCTTGTCGCTTCTTCGAACTCAGGGTGATCGGATACCCGTGCTGAGACAAGATGCGTGGAGGACTTGTGATATTTGGAGAATTTAAATAGGACTTCATAGAGTGACAGGAGTGACGGAGACAGAGCTTGGCTTGCTGGTGCAGCTAGCTGTGCAACACTTGTGGGTCTTGAGTCTTCACTGATCTTTGCTTCCCTGAGAGAGGCACAGCTGAGAACTTCTCCTGGTGCTCCCGTTGGTCCCTCCTGCTGACTCGAGCTGAGGCTGAGGCCTGGCTGTCTCTGTCAGTTTGTGTCATTGACATTGCTAACCCGACTCTACTGAACTAGAGTGCTGGTGTATCCATGAAGTGTTTGTGAGTGAATGCAGCTGCCGTTGCCTGCTGACCTGTGAACTAATATGCCCATTTCCAGACAACACAGACGGGAGTTGCACCAAAGAACCTTTCTGAACAAGTTCACTTTCCCTACGTCCTTTCTTTTCCACTACCTCTGGTGGGTGGTGGGCTAAAAGGGAGGTTAAAACATTTAAGAACCATCATTAAAAATAGGACTTAAAAAAAAAAGATTAAAGTTACAGTCATGGGTCTCTGTCCCCCTGTCCTCACTCTGGTCCAGCAACATGACATGCCTGCAGACACTGGTGAATGCCTGCTTCTCTTGGCTGTGCCTAGAACACGGAACCAGCTCTGGACCTAGCTCTAGTCCGACCTAGCTGGACTTCTGGTCAGGTTCTGTATAGACCTTTTACCTCTGGGCATAGCAAGATGCCACCTTGGACTTTGACTCATAGCCATGACACCAAAGCAGAATAATGTCACAGTAGCCAAGTCTCTGATGACAGTAATGAACCCCTGACCTGGGATCTGGTAGTTCTCTGATCAGCTGAAGACACCTCCCCCTCCCCCTCATTCAGGGAACAATGACAGTCTGAGCTACTCTTTTAGCTGATCTTTGGAGATTCTGCACTATACTGCAAGCAGAGAGTTAATTTAAAAAGGGAGACCTCATTATGGAGGGGATGCAGGCATTTGGGGGTCACTCGTGCTCCGGTAAGTAACCCCTTACCTGTTCTCTGTAAGCAAACCCAAAAGTTCACTGGTCTCCCTAAGTCGGACTTTAGTGAAATCCTGCTTCGTGCTTTGGCTTGTCACTGCTGTCCATCGAGAGAGGATTTTCCCCTGTGTCTCCCAGGAATGTTAAGGCAGCACCTGGGAAGGGATGGGGAGGGATGGGGAGGGATGGGGAGGGATGGGGAGGGATGGCCAGAGACACACAAGCTCACCCTCAGAGCACAGCCGCCCCGCATGCCAGCAGATGCCCCTGCAGGGCTCGCTGCGGGCAGGAACGGGAGACACAGTGGCAGTTTGTTATACATGACAGCTCTCTGAAAAGGGCACAGCATTTACTTTAGCAAGTTTGAGATAGGACCCGAGAGCTGCCTGCTGAGGGTAAATACCAAGGGTTAAAAGGCAGGTCCTGCGTCATCACACTTTAAAAAGGACAGGAGCAGGGCCAGCAGGGACTTGGCGGCATTCAGAATTAAGATCTGAGTATCTCAGCCCTACACCTCAGGGATGCGAAGGTCCAACTCTATTTTAGCATCATAAAGTTCCTGGGAGCTGGATCCAAATAATCTCCAATCATTATGGAATTTCAGATTTCTGGGCCCGTTTCCAAGCCTGCTATTAAGGCTGTTCATCAGAAGTAGCCACAGCCAGTGCCAGAGACTGACCCTGGTCCCCCCTGGGGTTCAGGACCCTCCTTGTCCTCTGCAGGGTTCTTCCTCTCAGCTCCTGATGCTGAACCTCTCTCCACCCCCCCACCCCCGATGTGTTTTTTAAAGATGAGATTTGCATTTATACCTCAGTGCTTGCTGAGAAGAGCAGCTCACAGGGGCAGGGCGGATCTCAGCAGATAAAGGCCTAGGATAAACACTGAGGAGTTACTTGTGGTGGCACACACCTTTGGCACACTCCTGCCTGAGGCAATGGTGGGGAAAGGTGGGCAGATCTTTGTAAACTCCAGCCAGCCAAGTCTCCACAGGGTTTCAGGCCAGCCAGGGCTACAGAGCAAGATCCTGTTTCAAAAATAAATTAATAAGTAACCCTCACTTATGACTTAACATTATGAGACAAAGAAACTGCTGAGTTTGTTTCATGTTGGCCATCTACAGCTGGGCTTGGGGCCTACCCTTAAGAGTGATTTGTTTCAGGACTGGAGAGATGGCTCAGCAGTGAAGAGCATTGACTGTTCTTCCAAAGGTCATGAGTTCAAATCCCAGCAACCACATGGTGGCTTACAACCATCTGTAATGAGATATGATGCCCTCTTCTGGAGTGTCTGAGGACAGCTACAGTGCATTTATAAGAAAGAAAGAAAGAAAGAAAGAAAGAAAGAAAGAAAGAAAGAAAGAAAGAAAGAAAGAAAGTTAGTTAGTTTTAAGAGTGATTTGTTTCCCCAGTGAGACTTTCTTGGAGAAAACTACATTTGTCTTAGGGTTTTACTGAACAGATACCATGGCCTAGGCAACTCTTATAAGGACAACATTTAATTGGGGCTGGCTTACAGGTTTAGAGGTTCAGTCCATTATCATCAAGGTGGAACATGGCAGCATCCAGGCAGGCATGGTGCAGGAGGAGCCGAGAGTTCTACATCTTTATCTGAAGGCTGCTGGCAGAATACTGGCTTTCAGGCAGCTAGGATGAGGGTCTTAAAGCTCACACCCACAGTGACACACTTACTCCAACAAGGCCACACCTTGTAATAGTGCCACTCCCTAGCCAAAGCCTATACAAACCATCACAGTTATCATTTGGAGATTAGGGCTGGGGGTGGGGAGCACATGGCCACCTCGCCTTCCAGCTCTAGGTCCCCATCCCGTGCAGACGTATGCAGACCCTGTGCAGGCTGCCTCAGTTTCTGTGAGTGTGCAGGCTCTGTTGTGTCCTGAAGGCCTTGATTCCTAGATGTCCTTCATCCCCTCCTTCCTCTTCCTCAGCCCTCAGGGGAAGGATTTGATGGAGACAACCTTTTTTAGGGCTGAGGTTCCAAGTTCTCTCACTCTGCATACTGTCTGGCTGTGGGTCTCTGTATTTTTTTTCCTATCTGCGGCAGGATGAAGCTTCTCACGACGGCTGAGCAAGGCACTGACCAATGAATAGAGCGGAAAGTTATTAGGAGTCATTTCATTGCTAAGTTCCTTTAGCAAAACATCAGTATTTGGTTTTCCCCCAGTCTCTGTCCTATATAGTCTTAAGCTCTTGGCCACCAAAGCAGCCCTGGTTAAGGGTTCATTTATGGATTAGGCTTTAACTCAAACCTGATATTGTCTGATTATTCCCACAACCTCTGGGCCACTTCCACACCAGTGTATACTGTAGGCAGGTCACTCTTGTAAATAAAAGGGTTTGTAGCTGGGTTAGAGTTACCTTTGTCCTTTGGTGGCATGCAAAGTACCTTCCGGCACCATGACCATTAGTCCACGGGGTGAAGGCTCGAGCTAGGCACCAGCTTCACCTCTTCATGTTCACTGAGCTGTGTAGAGCTGCCTTCAGCCATAGGGCCTAACTGTCAATTTGTGGAAAGCCACCAATAGCTTTGGCAATAGCCAAAAACAAAGTCTCTTTATGTGGCCCTAGCTGTCCTGGAGCTCTCTATATAGACCAGGTTGACCTTGAATTCACAGAGAGCTGCCTGCTTCTACCTCTCAAGGGTTAGGATTCAAGGCTTACATCCTTATGCCTGGCTACTAATAATTAAAAAAAATAAAAACAAACCAGGCGTGGCGGCACACGCTTTTGACCCCAGCACTCGGGAAGCAGAGACAGGCAGATCTCTGTGAATTCAAGGTCAATCTGGTGTAGAAAGTGAGTTCCAGGACAGCCAGGACTGTTACACAGAGAAACTCTGTCTTGAAGAACAAATGTATTAATTGATCAATCAATTAATTAACTAACTAATTAAAATTAAAAGAGTCAAGACCCAGATTCCTACAGGAAGGACGAATCAGATGCCTCTGGTCTCAAGGCGTTTGCTATGGCAAATTCCAGACTTGCTGGGCCCACAACCAGGTGAACCAGCTCCCCCAATCAGCCCCTGCACTATACTTCTCTCTCTCCTCATTCTTTTCTTCTCTCTCTGCTTCTCTCCCTCTCTCTGGAACCCTACTGATGCATTCCACCAGGGCTCCAGAGAGCCACCAACGCAACCGAATCGCTTTGTTTCTGCTTCTAAGATGGTCAGCTGGGCACAGGGCAGATACCTTTAATCCTGGCCCTTGGGAGGCAGAATCAGGAAGACTGCAAATCTCAAGTCATTCTCAGCTACAAAGCAAACTTGCACATGGGATGCCTGTCTCAGAAATAACAACAGAGCCAGGGTGATGACCAAGGGTTCAAAACACTTGCTGTATAAACCTGACAACCTGAGCTCCATTCCCAGAATCTGTTACACAAAATTGACCTCTGCCCCTTACATGCATAGCATGGCACTAATGCATCCAAATACATATCACCTACACACAAGAGCGATGATGATGGAATTCAAACAGCAAAAACAAAATGAAGAAGCAAACGCGGAGCTTAGGGGATAAGTCAGTCAGTGAAGGACCCAGTGCAGTAGCCATATTAAAACAAAGCAAAACAAAAACCAAACAAACAAACAAATAGAAAACAGGTAGAAGCGCTTGCTACAATCCTCCCACTAGGGGGACAGAAGCTGGAGGCTCCATGGAGCTCACTGACCACCGGAGTGTTGAATTCTAAATAAGAGGTTCTGTCTCAAAATTTTAAAAAAGGTGGCAAGGAGGTACAGTTCTTAAGGCACTGGCAATGCTCAGGCATGTGTGCACGCTCACTGAGTGTACACACACACACACACACACACACACACAGGAGGGAGGGGGGAAGGAGGGAGACAGAGCAGAAACAGGGACAAAGAGACAGAGAATGAAGAATCAAGGTGAAGGACCTCCCCCACTCAGATACTTCTGTTTAGCCCACTGAGACAGCATTTGAGAGGAAGCCTGACTTGGAGAACAGTGCGGACTCGGTCAGGCCACTTGCCCCTGTCAGGGCTGGTCACCTGGCCCCCTGCCCAGGCCTCCCAGATGCCAATGCCCCCTCCACAGATAGCTCCTGTTCCTGGGACTCCGAGAGGGGAGGCTCAGACTCTTTGCTCATCGGATACTGTTCGGTCCCAGCGACTACCAAACCTGTGGGCTGTATGTAGGGTCCCACGGTGGACTGACATTTGTGTTCCTAGTCCAACTGTCTTGGAGACTGTGTTTGTTCTGAAACTTCAGTGAGCAACCTTGCTTAGCAGGGTGTGATGAACTGGACAGTCCAGAGGGAAAGAAGCATTTAAGATTCTTCCTGCAGACTATGAGGCTGGTTGTGCTGCTCCTTGGATTGTCTCTGGTCAGGCGCCCTAGGGAGAACGAGCCTTAGGGCTGGCCTTGTGTTTACAGAGCCCATTCTCCTGGGTGCCTCTAGCCTTGAATGCCAGCGGAAGTTAATGCTTTTAATTAAATAACATGCATCAAGATTTTTCCACTGCAACCAACCCTGCCTTATTATTCCTGCTATACAAAGGACCCCAAGATTGCACCAGGCCTATTTAAGTCATTTAAAAGACAAAAGAAAAAGCTCAGTGCTGCCGCCTGTGGCTGAAATCCAGCACTTGGACAGTGGAGGCAGGAGAATCTGGGGCTCAAGGTCATGGACTCTGCCTCAGAAATGGGGGGGGGTGTGTGGAGTCTTGGAAAGAAGGCTCAGTGGTTAAGAGCTTGCACTGCACTTGCAAGGGACATGATGGCAGTCACATTGGAGGCCAGAATCCTCTGGGACTGGAATTACAGATGGTTGAGAGCCACCACGTGGGTGTGGGGAATTGACCCAAGGTCCTCTGCAAGAGCAACAAGAGCTCTTTACCACTGAGCCGTCTCCCCAGCCCAAAATAATAATTGTTAATAATATTTTTTGCAAGAGTAATTAAAAGAAAAAACAAGAACAAAAACAAGTTGGAGACTGGCAGTGGTGGCGCACACCTTTAATCCCAGCACTTGGGAGGCAGAGGCAGGCAGATTTCTGAGTTCGAGGCCAGCCTGATCTACAGAGTGAGTTCCAGGACAGCCAAGGCTACACAGAGAAACCCTGTCTTAACCCTGCCCCCCCCCCAAAAAAAAACAAGTTGGATGGTGATGGCATGAATCTTTAATCCTAGAACTCAGCGGGCAGAGGCAGGAGGCTCTCTGAGTTCAAGGCCAGCCTGGTCTACTAGGCAAGTTCTAGGACAGCCACGGATACACAGAAACAATAATGAACAACAACAACAACAACAACAAGCAAAAGTTGACTGGTCTGGGTGTGGCAGTATGTCAGAGTAAGAATTGTAACCACAGCACTATGGTGACAGGAGCAGGAGGGTCCCAGGGGTCAATGGCCAGCTAGTCTAATTTACTCAGTGACTCCAGGTTCAATGAGAGACTGTCCTCAGAGGATAAGGTAGCAAGACATTGAGGGAGACATCAGTTCAAGCCTTGGTCAACACACAGATGTGTGCAGAGTGGCAGGGGTGGGTGGGGAGTAACCAGGCATTGTAGTGCATACCTGTAATCACAGCTCTCAGAGACTGGAAGGCCATGAGTTCAAGACCAGCCAGTGCTACAACTGACCAGATGACAGAGACAGAATCAGAATATTTGGAAGGCCAGAGATGCTGGTCACGGATGGCGCCACAGGCCGGGGAGGAAGACGAGAGAGAATTGTGAGTGAAGCAGGAGGCAGGCATAGTGGTCTGAGCCACGTCACTGAGCCATCCATCGACCGTAGTGGGATACCTACAGACATACTCTAAAGTCAAGAAGGTCATTGCATGTACTTTACCTGGGCCTGGGGTTGTGGGGAGGTGATTGCTGAGGTAATTATGAATAGAAACCATCTGAGAATTGCAGGAGGAGGCCTTAACCTGTTTAGTTTTGTTTGACCTTGCGTGTGGACAGGGAATCAGGCTCAGCTCCTCACCATGGTCAGGACTTTACTAAGCCATTTCCCCAGCTTGTTCCCTCTCCCTCTCCCTCTCCCTCTCCCTCTCCCTCTCCCTCTCCCTCTCCCTCTCCCTTGTTTGTTTTAAACAAAATCTCATCCTTTGATTTTACCAAGGAAGACTCACTGCGCGCCCGATCCTGGGGTGAAAGGCCTGCTGGCTCAGATCAGCAGAGAAGGCACCCAGCTGACTGTCCTCCTCAGCCATCAACGTCCCAGAAGCAATGTGTCTCAAAAGAAACTCCTTCCAGCTGAACATCTCTCCCTTCTCTTTCCTGAGCAACTCTCTAGCCATCCTGTCTCCCTCTCCCTCTCTAAGGTTTTTTCTTAATAATCCTCTGTTCCCTTCCTGTCAACTGGTCGCTTGCTCTGCCTCTTGACCTGTGGTTGGCTTTACTTAATCCTGGTTACATACAACATTCAAGCAGAAAGCTGTTGAATTGAAGGTGTGTGCTAAGGGCTGAGCCACACTGCAGCGAAAACCAGGTATTTCCAGCAAATAACACAATCTCGGGGTTCACGGTGTGGTCACACATCCTGCAACACTCCCTCCATTCTGCCCCCATGCCCTCCTCTCTGTGTGTGGACTGTTTGCCTGTTTGTGTCACCTGTCCCAGTGGGTACATGTAGAGGTCACAGGCCTTCCTCCAGGTTCCACTCTCCACCTTGAGACAGGGTCTCATTTCTTTTTTTAATTGTGTGTGAGTATATAATGGGGGCATGAAGGCCAGGGTATGTGTGTGGAGAACAGAGGATAACTTTTGGGGCTCCTTATCGACCCCACTCTCCCAGCTTGCAGAGCAAGCAGCTTTACCTCGCCAGCAGGAGACAGGGTCTCTTGTTTGCCACTGTTAGCACAGGAGCTTCTGTTATCTCCCCATTGTGCTTTCTATCTTGGAGCGCTAGGGTTGCTCATGCTGAGATGTCCAGCTCTGTCAGTTCTTAGGATCTGAACTCAGGTCGTCATGCTTCCACGGCAACTCCAGTCCATCAGCAGCAAACTTTGGGGATTGCAGGGACCTCTCGTGATGCAGTCATAGGATATTTGCCCTTTCTTTCTTTTTTTTTTTTCTTTTCTTTTTCTTTCTTTCTTTTTTTTAAGATTTATTTATTATATGTAAGTACACTGTAGCTGTCTTCAGACACTCCAGAAGAGGGAGTCAGATCTCGTTAAGGATGGTTGTGAGCCACCACGTGGTTGCTGGGATTTGAACTCTGCACCTTTGGAAGAGCAGTCGGGTGCTCTTACCCACTGAGTCATCTCACCAGCCCATATTTGCCCTTTCGAGTCTGGCCCAGGTCATTGTTGTTCTGTAGGTCTCAGGGTAAATCCACATGTGGTGGAGGAGGTGACCTCCACATGTGGCAGCTTATGCCAGAGTGCCATTCCTTCTTCTTCAGGCTGAATAACTTTCTGTTACATGGCCAGATCACACTCGGTTTTTCTACTCATTAAGCATTTGAGTCGGTCTCAGCTTTTATATCATTGCTGTGGGAAGACAGATGTTTGTCTCTTGAGGACTGGGCTCCTTTTAGGAAGCTGTGGCTATCCACACAACCACCATAGTACGGCTTCTATGTAGTTTTCCCAGTGGTATTTTTGGAGCCTGAGGCCTCATGGTGTGTATAGACCCTCTGAACAGTGGCTTCTCACTTCAGAGTCTCCCTGAGCTGTTAGAGCCTTAACCTCAGTCACTGTGGAGAATGTCAATACATGGTCTCACCCCTAGCTTCTAAGGGAGAGCACTGAGGCAGGGAGAGGACAGGAGTTTGTTTTGTTTTTTTGAGACACGGTTTCTCTATGTACGCTCGGCTGTCCTGGAACTCGCTCTGTAGACCAGGCTGGTCTCAAACTCACAGAGATCTACCTGCCTCTGCCTCCTGAGTGCTGGGATTGAAGGTGTGAGGGCAGAAATCTTGTAACTCACCAGGCAGGCTGTAGACGTAGCTCATCTGACAGCTGTGCCCATACTCCAATCCAATCACACCACAGTTTCACCAGCCATAATTATCATCCAGGCAGGCAGACGGGCAGGCATAACTGCCATCTCAGGGCAAAGCCTGACCTAAATGGGGCTGCGAGACACAAAGCCGGCCACTCTCCCTAACTCCTAACATCAAGGCCAGTGCGGTGGACCTCCCACCTCCTTTCACCATCCCCTGCGCTTGCTGGGGCTCCCCTTTGTTTTTAATCCACCTCCAAGCTGCCACCTCACAGTTCTATAGGGACAGTGTGACATCACACATCCAACAGACTGAAGCGTTGCTCAGCCCTGAATGAATCAGACAAGAGGAAGGTTAGAAGCCAGGGGGGATAAAAGCCCCTAAAAGTTTAAAATGATCCTGCCAAATGGTTGATTGGCTCCAGTGAGGTTAGTTCTAATCAATTATTAATCAATACTTTAATATTTTAAGAGTTTGCTCAATCACAGAGAAATGAAAGCATTTCATGATTTTTTCTCTTACATACACCTTCCAAAAAGAAAAAAAAAAACAAAACAAAACAAAACCCTAAACTAAATGTAGATATAGTAGTGTCAGTTTTCAATATCCTCTCTGTCATTTTCTGTCTTTGAATTTCTTTTGTTTTCCTCACCCCATCCGATGATGAGAGCCTCGGTACGTGCTGAGAAGATGAGAAGACACGTGTGGATAGATGGTTTACGTTTTCCTAAGTTTCAAACATCCACCTTTGTTTTATGTGCATCCTGAGCTGCTCCTAGCTCACTAATTGTATTTTAATGAGAATGGCCTCCATAGGGTCTTATATGGGTATGCTTGGCTCACAGTTGGTGAAACTGTTTTGGAAGGATTAGGAGGTATGGCCTTTTTGGAGAAGGCATGCTAGTGTTTTAGTGCCGCATCTTCCTCCTCCTCCTCCTGCTCCTCCTCCTGCTCCTCCTCCTGCTCCTCCTCCTGCTCCTCCTCCTCCTGATCCTCCTCCTCCTCTTCCTCTTCCTTCTCCTTCTCATGCAGGATATAAGCTCTCAGCTAACATCATGCCTCTCTCCCTGCCACCACACTCCCTGCCATGATGGTCACAGACTCACCCTCTAAAACTGTAATCCCCAATAAGTTCCTTTTTCTTTATGTTGCCTCAATCAGTCACATGTCTATTCACGGCAACAGAAGGGTAACTATGACCCAGTCTGTCTTCAGAGACTCTGGCCATCTCCTCTTTGGCCTGCTCCTGTCTGTTCTCCATAAACCTGGTCCCCTAACTCCTCTTTTTCTCCACAAGTTCAGTCTTTGCAGGATCAATAACCTAGAATATGAGGACAGGGAGAGCTGAAGTCGAGAGTGCATGTGACACTATAGACACGACCACTAGAGTAAGAGTGACCTCGAGAGTGCATGTTACATTATAGACACGACCCTAGAGTAAGAGTGACCTCACATCTTATTCTGTGAGCAAGTCTCCATTTGGAGTCTTATGTTTCTTTAACACCCATTTACCCATCCATCCATCCACCCACTCACCCACCCACCCATCCATCTATTCACATATCCATCCATCCACCCACCCATCCATCCATCTGTCCATTCATCCACCCAATCATCCACCTACCCATCCATCAATTTGTCTACCCATCCATCCATCTGTCCATTCATCCACCCAATCATCCACCTACCCATCCATCAATTTGTCTACCCATCCATCCATCTGTCCATCCATCCATCCTTCCATCAAGGATTTTTCTACTCACTCACCTTCTCTGTACACCATCTGTACATCTACCCAGTCATCTACATAGTCACCTACTCATTTACCTAGCCACCCACTCATCCTTTAATCTACCCATCTTTCCACCACTGACCCATCTACCCACCATCTATCCATTTATCCACCACTCACCCACACATTATCCACATATTCATACATCCATTGACCTACCTACATACTCACCCCATCTATCAATTTACCCATCCGTTAACTCATCCATACACCCATCTACCCATCCCATCCATACATCCACCCATCCACTCACCCACCCATCAGTCCACCCATCTATCTACCCATCCATTCATTCACCTATCTACCCATATACCCACTACCCGCCCATCTACCCATCCATCCATCTATCCATCCATCCATCCATCCATCCATCTACTCATCCATCCATCCATCCATCTATCTTCCCATTTGGCCTGGCTACCTATACACCTGCTTATCACCCATCCACCCATCATCCCTCTATTAACTTCTATCTGTCTTAGTTAGGGTTTTACTGCTGTCAACACTACCACGACCAAGACAACTCTTATAAAGGACAACATTTAATTGGGACTGGCTTACTGGTTCTGAGATTCAGCCCATAATCACACTGTGAAGCATGGCAACATCATGGCACTGGTGGAGCTGAGAGTTCTATATTTTGTTCAGAAGGCAAATAGGAGAAGACTGGCTCCCATGAGGTTAGGAGGAGGGTCTCAAAGCCCCTGCTCACAGTGACACACTTCCTTCAACACACCTCCTAGTAGTGGCACTTCCTGGGCCAAGCAAATACAAACCACCACACTGCCCATCCACCAGTCATCCACCCACCACACATGGATCCATCCACCTTCTACCTACCATCCATCCATCCATCTACCCACTGACCCAGACATACACCATTCATCTATCCATCAATTTAGCTAATCAGGCATCCATCTCCCAATGCCCACCTATCACCCATCTACCCACTCATCCCCATCTCCCTGGCTGAGGAATTGAGTCTTCAGTCTCTCAGAGACCCCAGCTCGAATAATAAGCTTATCATAGTTGGGAATTTCCTTACAGAGTTTGTCATACGTCATAGCTTTGTGTAGCTTTTTGTAGAGTTCGTCCTGTTGGCCTGAACTTCACCTTCGGTCCTTCTTATTTTTATTTTTATTATTTTTATTTGGCATTGCCCCTAGGCTTGTTTATGGCTCTTTGTCTTGCTTGGCCTGCTTTCTAGCGCCCCTCTTATTCTTGTCAGAGTGACAATATCTGCTACAGCCTTGCTGATATGACAGACAAACATCTTCTGCCAGTCTGTCCATCCGTCAAACAGGCACTCTCCCACCCTTCCTCTGGAGGTCCAAGTGAGGATTGTTGTGAAGTGGTGGGCGTCCTGGGGAACCTCCAGTACTTCCTGCCTGCCCATCTTCCAGGGGAAGCTTATTGGAGGAGGGTATCTTAGTCAGGCTTTCTGTCTTATTGTAAAACACCATAACCATAAACAAGGGGGAGGAGCAGGGAAGGTTAAGTTCATCTTAAAACTCTCAGGTCACACCCTACTACTGAAGGAAGTCAGGGAAGGAACTCAAACTGGGTAGGAATTCAGAGGCAGGAACAGTTGTAGAGGCCATGAGGAGTCCTGACTTGACACCCCAGGACCACCTACCCAGTGTAGCACCACCCACAATGGGCTGGCCTCTCCCACATCAACTACAGGCCAAACTGGTGGGGACGTTTTCTCAATAGAGTTTCCCTCTTCTCAAAGGACTCTAGCTTGTGTCAAGCACAGGGAGTCAAGACTTTGTGACGTTTCCATAAATTATTCAAGATCACCCGGCTTGTTTAGCTCATACTTCCTAATTAGTGCAGACCTTCAAGATTGTTTTCTGTTTGCAAAGTTTTCTGAAATGGGCCAGCGTTTTAAATTCCAACGGCCTCCGCCTCCCAACCCAGATTCTCTCTCTGTCCACTGGGGTTCCCAAGCCCCCGGCTTCCGCTCCTGGTGGAAGTCTTACCCACACAGCAGGCACATAGGAATCAGCTTTTGACTTTTCTGAACTCCAACTCTCACCAGCTGAGAGCATTTTGTAATTGATTTGCCGCCATACAATTCACAGGTGACTAACATGCTCCAAAGCTCCTTAGCCGCTCCTGGCCACGCACTCGGCTGCCTCTGTGTGCGCTGTCTGCTGCGCACGTCACTGCGTGTGGGCGGATGTGAGGCAGGAGCCTCAACGCCCCACACAATGGCTGAGCTGGCCCTCAGCCTTTCCTCCGTTCCTTGGGTTCGATAACAGGGTTTGCCTTAGCTCCTCAGTCAGGGGATCTGTGTATCCTAAAGACGGTCCCTGAAATATTTATTAAGAAGAAGATCTATTTTTAACTGGGGCTGATTTCAGTTCTATTATTCATACAGCCTTGCAGGGCAGACCTCATGCGTCTGTGCGGTGAGAGAGTGAAACACGGCAGAGGCACATCTACAGACAGAACCTGGGGCCGGCCGGGGGGAGGGCAAGGGGTTTGGGGGCTGCGGGGGAGGGACAGCAGCTTCATGTCACCCATGGGATCTCCCAAGGTCCTTCCTTAGTCAGCCCACTCTGCTCACTTTTAACACAGACTCACCTCCATCCCCTTCCAGCCCTGTGGAGGCTCCCTCTCTTACAAAGACCCGGATGGCCAGAAGTCCTCCTAGGAGGCCTCAGCCTGTGTAGAATGGGGAGAGCCATCTCTATTAGGAGCACCTGCTTCCCTGGCGGGCTTCTGCTGACAAGGTCTTGAAAAACAAGCCGGGATCTGTCAGAACCCTAAAAAGCACACACCTCCTTACCCATCGAGATAGGGAAGACAGCTGGGGAAGGTGCCAGAGGGACGACCTGCTAAGGGACAAGGTTTGGAACCCTATCTTCCTTCACGCCTGAAATGTCTGCGTACAAATCTAATGAGCATCTGTTCCCCTGGAACCAGAAGGAGGCCCCTGCACGGACTGAGCTGAGGAAGGAACATGCTGGGGTCAGGCTGATGAAGGATCCTGTGCCCTCAAACATCAGGGACCTAGGGCAGGGCCCTAGTTTTTGGCTGAAATTGGGACACGCCCCCCCACCCCCCCAGTAGCTTGTTTCTCCCAAACACTGCTGAACTGAAGAGCCTGTGCTCCTTGTCTTTCTACCCTGTTGGCCAGAGGGCAGGGGATGGGCAGACACACGGTCTCATCTGGTGCCGGAGGCACCCTCTGTAAGAGCCTCTGCATCTTGCATCGCCAGCCTGCAAATGAAGAGCTCATGGCCAGAGACCCCTGTTCCTCCTCCCTCACTCACACCAGGGACACGGCGTCCATTCAGTGCTCACACAGGCTCTGACTTAACTTCTCCATGCCAGCTTGACCTTGCTGAGTGAAACCTGGGTGGTTGACAAGGTTGGGAGATCTGGAGGTCTCAGACCATTCTGCGCACACTCAGGCAAGGAAGATGGGTACTGGAACATGTAGGTCAGCCCGAAGGCGTGTGTAAAACCCAATTATGCACCACTGTGAAGGGAGCTGAGAGTCTTCTGGCTTCAGGGAAGGTGACTGGGTCAGAGTGCCTGGCTGACTCTGTTCACCCTGACCTGGCTCTTGTGCCCCGGAGCCTCAGACTGACTCTGATTGGACAGCAGGCAGCAGGAAAAGGTGCAGCACGCCATCTCCTGTGCTGCCCCAACCCTGCTTCTCCCTGCTCTCTTCCTGCAGAACACACAGCTGGAGCAAACCCAAGGACAGGGGGTATTGTCCCCATGGTCCTAAGTGTGACTGTCCCCTAGAGAGCCCTCCTCCATGGCCCCTCGCCTCCCTTCACAGCTCCTCACTCTGTCCTGCAGATTCCTGACTGAATTGTCCTCTTTCCTCCTCTGTAGCTTCCTGTGGGTGCTTCCAGATCGCTGTCCTGCCTGCCTTTCCTGAAGCTCACAGGTTCCCTGTAACCTCCTGGGCAATGCCCAAAGCACAACACCCTATTGAGAGCTACAGGGTCACAGCCGAGGGTCTTCAGTGAATGCCTGCACAGTTTCAGTTGCTTGTAATGAGGTGCCTCTCAGCTATCCCTGCTACCGAAAAGCAGAAGATATTCCTCCTGGATCGGTATCGCATTTCCCCATGCCCTCCCAGGTCCCGCATGGGCACCTGAACTCGGGTAGGAGCAATCCTCTGCACATGGGGACCCCACTGCTGACAAGGGACAATCCTGACAGGACCCAGATGAGGCCTTGGGTGTTGGTGGCTCTGAGAGCAGATCCCAGGAGCTGAGGCCATTGGCATCTCCACCTCATTCACTGGGACTGAGTAGTGACGTCTTCAGCAGCTCACCCTAAAGGATACCACCTTCCTGGGCCCTGGGATTTACCTTGAGTGTCCTGTCAGCATGACTGTACCTGGCAGAGGTTGGAGGGAAGAGGGTGTGGGGTACAGCACTTGGCAGTCACTTCACCTCTTAACTTCCTCCCTCGGTCTGTTATATCCCAGGGGTCAGCCGCCCCACTCAGCACCTGGCCCCAGCTGCAGAGCACAGAGGCGCCTGACCTAGAGATGGAGATTCCCTGTCCTTCCCCGTCTTGGCTGAGGGCTGCCTTGCAGTGTGCCAAGGTGCTGGGGTGAAAATGCTGCGCAAAGCCTCCGGATGGCCAAGTTATTGCCTTTATTTATGTCCCTCTGTGGAGAGGCTTGAGGCTCCCCAGCAGCAAAACAATCCAGAAACAATGGAAAGCAGTCAGGGTCTTGACCACAGGAATCCTGGAAGCTGGAGACTGAGAGCCTCTGCTTAGCTCTGTGGAGACACCTCTGAGAGGGCAGGAAGGCAGCCGGGGGCTTTGGGGGGTGGTCTGTGAGGACTGAATGGGTGGTATAAGCTCAAGCTGCTGTGTGCTGTGGCCGCGGTACCGTGTGGGCATTGTGGATGGGCCAATCAAGGCAGGCTGAGAGTCCATCTCGTGTAACAGTGGACCGGGCTTCTGCCTGTCCTGTGCTCACTGACATTCAGACATGAGAGGGCACATGGACTCACAGCAGAGAATCTGTCAGGACTCAAACCAAGGCTTGGGAGAGGGCGCAATGCCCTCTTAGCCTTCTGCTTTGTTTTAAAGACAGAGTTCACTGGGTAACTCTGGCTGCCTGGAACTTGCTATGTAGACCAGGCTGGCCTCAAACTCACACACAGAGATACATCCACCTGCCTCTGCCTCCCAAGGGCTGAGATTAAAAGATGCACTGCTACAAGTAGCTCTTAAACGTCAGGTACCGGGGAGGAGTCCTTGTTCCTTCCACACACCATACAAACAATCCTGTGGCTTTTCCTTTGCCTGGTTTTCTAGCTCTGATATGCAAGATGGTAATAGCTTGAATGGCTTCCTCTCCCGGGCCATTGAAGCTGGCGGAACAAAAGCCACCTGGGGCTGGCTTACACAGGACCTCGTTAGAGAGGCATCTGTGACCTGGAAGACCAAACAGAAGCTGGGAACCAGCAGGAGCTGTGTCCAGGGTCCTTATCTGTTCGGATCCTGGCTGCCACAGCCTGACTGTCTGACACAAAAACCTGAGACCAGCTGCCCATAATGACAAAATCACCTTCTTATTCTCTGCTAGGTCATGTAGTCAGTGGGTGACTCCTTAGTGACCCAGTCGCGTCATCACAAGGAAAAGAGAAAGCCACCTAGAAGATGTGAACTGCCCTGGCCAGAGTCATTTGTATTGCAGCGACATCCAAAGCCACGGAAGAACTAGAGACTAAATTAACCACAGAGATGATTTGACCAGCTACATCATGGAGCCCCCACAAAACCCTAAATAATGCAGAGAGTTCCAGGACAGCCAGGGCTATACAGAGAAACCCTGTCTCGAAAAACAAAAACAAAACAAAACAAAACAAAATCGAGTTGGAGTCCCGGCCACGTAGGAAAGATCCACCTGCTTGCCTTCGGAGTGTCAGAACACTTTCTAAGCAGCAGTGGGCACCTCTCTGTGTCCCCGTGACAGCTCAGCCCTTTCAGATAGCATTCAGAAATCAGATCTGAATATTGACGGTGAATACACTCAGAAAGGCTGGGCAGGAGAGTCTGGCTCCAGGAGCCAGGAGACTCAGATGGGAGGAGGCCGAGATCCAGGTTAAACTCCTGAACCTCAGCATCTGCATCTGGACAAAGCCATTAGACTGTGTGGACCAGCATGTCTGCTTTATAGTACACACCTTGACGAAGCAAACGATGGCCATTAGCCTCTGCAGTCACAGCCACGGCTGACCCGCCCACCAGGATTTGTACTGGGTTAAAAGGCACTGGCAAGGGCTTGTGCTAAGTGGCTGTGCAGCACAGTCCCCGAAGCAGTGAGCATTACAGACCTGGGTGGAAGAATGGAGGATCCTGGGGGCTGGGGTTGGGATGACAGAAATGTTCCGGAGGTGAACGGAGGCAGTGGCTGCACAGCAATGGAACTGGACTTGCTCTCCCTGACAGTGAACTTAAAAATGGCGGAGGCAGCTAATACAGAGTTTAAGTTGTAAGAGAGAGAGAGAGAGAGAGAGAGAGAGAGAGAGAGAGAGAGAGAGAGAGTAAAAAATATGGCCACAGTTCAGCCAGGGCTACACAGTAAGACCCTGCCTCAAAACAAACAAAACAAAAAACCAGAGGTGCTAGTGTGCAATGACCCACAGTGCAGCTGCTCTGAGCATCCTCTTCCTTCTTGTCCCTTAGGAGCCACGGAGCAGCCTGTGGAGCCTGGGACGGCTATTGCCTGCTTGCCTGCCTGAGAACCCCATGCTGTGAGTGAGCACCTTGGCTGAATGAAGACAGAAGACCTTCTAGTCCGGCTCCATTTGGTTCCCAGACTGTTGAAACAATGGTCTTCAAGAAGTTGGGGTTTCCCTAGGAAGTTTTGGGCAGGAAAGGGAGAGGGAGATCTTGTCACTTGAAAGTGATTCTTAGCTGGGCAGTGGTGGTGCACGCCTTTAATCCCAGCACTTGGGAGGCAGAGGCAGGCAGATTTCTGAGTTCGAGGCCAGCCTGGTCTACAGAGTGAGCTCCAGGACAGCCAGGTGATTCTTTACAGTTCTGACAACTTGTCAGACAACTTTGCAAGAGACCACAACCATCAGTGCTGGGCGGGGCTACACCTGGACCCAGACCTCTCAGCTCTGCACACCTCCTTCCTGCCTTCTATTCAAACCTAAGCCTCATGTCCAAAACCCACCGGCAGACTTGGGCAGGGAGCACTGGAGCGCAGCTGAACAATTTGTTCCTCTTCCCGACGTGGGTACAGCGAATAAATCCCCCTGCATTTCATGTTGCTTGACTCTTTCATTGGCCTTTTGAGGATGAGAATCGAAACTGAACTCTCCAGGGCTGCTGGAGCCCTCAGAGGCGGGAACAACCAAGACAGCTATGTTTACTTCTGTCCACCAGCAACAATCTAAGAATCTTGTGGGTTTGTCTGAGGACACAGGGCAGGTGAGCAGGGTGGGCCCCAGCCTGGGAGATATGCACAGCTCAAAGCTGGAGCACAAGGAGAAGCAGACACCCAGGCCTGCTGCACCCACAGCCCCAGAGTCATGGTTCCTCCTCAGGAGAGCATGCTCATGCCTCAGGGTGCTATCTCACCAGGATTCATCCACAAGGACCAACTCCTTCATTACCAAGATGTAGCTCTTACATCTAGAAGGATCCACTGGCCTGGCACGTGCTCACTCCCTAGTAGCCCAGCTTCAACTGTGAATCCAAGGGCTCCACCCCCTCACCCACCCCACTCCCATCATCCCAACTCACACAATGTTCTAAGAACAGCACAGACAAAACCAGTGTGCCTTGTCCTGTTGACTAGGAAGGAGTAGAGGACTTGTGGACAGAAGCCAAGACACCCCTCTGCCACCCCACCAGGGCTAGTTTGGCACCCCCACTCTGTGTTTCCTTCCATGCCTTACCCAATCCCAGCCCTCTGTTGTCTGTCATCTGGTGTCTGTTCAGGCTGAGACTGTGGGCAGGGAGCATGTACCAAGGCCAGGGCTGCCTGTGTCCCTGCCTGGTTGTGTTACGTGACAAGAGACAGGAGTCAAGTGCCAATAAGAGCCTTTGTGTGAGACAGTGAGGGAAGGGGGTGGGGTGGGAGGGGAAGGAAAGTGAGGGGAAGGAAGGGCCCTCACACAGTGGCCTCCAAAGGTGGGCACAGCTGAGGGCGGGTGGGCTGCTAAACGCTTCAGCAGCAGATCAATTCTGCAAAGCAATTTGTCCTCTCTCCAGCTGGCCCCAGGAGGCTTAACTTAATCACTCTGGAACAATATCAGAAGATGACTGGGATGTACAAATCCCAGCTTCCCTGAAAGGAAACAATTGAGTGGACAGGAGAGTCCCCAGGGTAGAGCCCAGACAGCTTCATTAAGTCCCCAAGTGTCCCCCTATGCTTGCCCCTCCCACCCCCAGAACCTGAGTCCCTCACTGGAAGAGAGAACAGAGCCAAGCAGAGTTGGGGGCCTCTGGGCTGCCATCAGGGTAGGGCGAAAGACTGAATGGAGACAGGCCTACCTCACAGCCTCTGAACAGCTTGCTGTGGATCTCCAGACACCAGCATTTTCCAGCGGGGGGGTGTCTCCTGCTCTCCTCCATCATCTATGCCCACCTATGCCCACCATGCCCACCTATGGCCTGAGTGATGGTGCTCATAGGCCGAGCTACCACTGTCTTTGGTGGGGTGCCCTGAACTCAGAGGCAAAGAACCTTTCAGGGGCAGGCTCACAGCCAGGGTGGAGGGCAGGGGGCAGGGGGCAGGGGGCAGGGAGCGGGAGTTGGGGGCAGGAACAAGGCTGAGGCTCTGCCCTTAGTTCTATAGGGTCACAGAGGACACAATCTCCAAGGGAGAAATAGACATCCCTGTTACTTGGCCCCTCCTCAGAGTCTGGGTTCCCGGGAGCAGCCCTCTCGTGAAAGAAAGAAAAAAAATAGAAAGGACTGTGAAGAAATATTTTCTATGAATGGCCTGATCACTCTGCCTGCCGCAGGCAGCAGCAGACAGCAAGCAGCAGATTTGCCAATGAGATGGGGGTAGCCCCTCCCGCCAGCCAGGAAGGCCCCCTCCCCTGGGGCATGGGATTCCTCTCTCCTAGACCTACTCGCCCCGCCCCATCCGAATAGCCGAAAAGCCGTCCCTCCCTTTATCTCCCCCCTCCCATCCTTTTAAGGCGAACGCTGTAGATTTAAACCACAAATTAAATTTTTAATGAAACCACACAAGAGTAGTGCCCGGTGTGGTGCAATATTGATGAGGCTGCAGTGTCCGGCCCGCAGGAGCTCACCCCGGAAAGCTTTTTAGGATGTTATGCAATATGGAGCCAAATTAATTATTGGCATCAAAGGCTCTGCGCCTCTGTAGAGCTGCTGGGCCAGTGGGTGTAAAACAGGCACTTTTCATTGTTGTCAGTTCCAATGGCAGTCACAGGAAGAAGGCAATGACTTCACAGAAGCAAATACGAGAGCCGTGAGATGCCCAGGGCGTAGAGGAAAGAGAGGGCCAGGAGGGATCGAGGAGGCAGGAGAGAAAAAGAGATAATATGTATGCAGACAGGCAAAATGATAAAGGGAGAGATGTGTACTTGAGGGGGGAGGGCAAGAATGAGAGGGAGGGAGAGAGAGCGAGCACAGATAGATGAGTATTTAAGACTCCTCGCAGATACTGCAGTAAAATGCAGCATTTCCCACCAGCCATGTGCTTGGCTCCTGTCTCCCCCCCTTGCACTCCCAAGCACCCTCTCCTCAAAGGGGCCATGGGAGGGATGGGTGGGGCCTAGTGCTTCCAGCTGGGCATCCTAATGCTCCTCTGGCTCCTCCCCAACGGACGGGCAGAATCCATACCCAGGTCTAAAGGTGCACAGTACCCAGAGTCTCGCCATGAGAGAGCGAGCATCCCGATGGATGGCCAGGTCTCTGACCTGCTTCCTGTTCTCCCAGCTGTGGCCAGAGGTGCTGTGGCCAGCTCTTCCTCTCCCATCAGGTGTTCCCAGGCCACCCAGGACAACATAGCCTGGAAGGAGAATCATCCTGGCCTCTGCAGGTACGGATCCTGCAAGAGATCTCCCAGGAGATCAGGCAGGCTTGGGTCAGGAGGCACATCCAGAACAGAGGGAGGGCAGGCCCCTCCTTGGCCCTGTCCCCTGAGACAGCACCCTGCACACCAGCCTTTTCAACTAAGTCATTATGCCTTTAGTTGGCTCCTCTGCCCAGGAGGTGGAGAAGGCACCTTTCAGAGTTAAGAAGTCAAGGCTCCCAAGTTGCAGTGACTTGCCCAAGGCTTTGAGACTAGAGCAAGCACAGTGGAGAGTATACAGGCCTCCAGGTACAGCCTATATATATACTCATCTCTGAGCCTGTGCCCAGGCCAGCCTCTGTGGACACCCAAAGCTACTGCTAACTTGCAGGCCCAGACAAGACCACCCTTGGCCTCCACCCTAGGATGCTCGAGGAGCTGGCAAAGGGCTAAGGTTACCTTGTTATGGATGTCAGGTGCCTACTGGGAGAATAAGGAGACAGGGCAGGCATAGGGGGAGCACATGTAATCCCAGTTCTTGGAAAACAGAAGCCTGTAGATTTCTGTGAGTTTAAGCCCAGCCTACTCTACATACTCAGTTCTGTTCCAGGCCAGCAATAGATGTATAGTGAGACCTTGTCTCAGAAATGAATAACTTTTAAAAAGGTTAAGTAGATAGGTTCAAGGGCCTAGGCTTGCCCAAAGGTTTGTGAAGGGGAGATGGTGGAGAGAGCCATGAGCTAAGTGTTGATCATCCTTGTAATTCAGGGTGAGGTCCTGGTTCTCTAGATGGCGTAATCTTGGATGCTCTCTCTCCACCTTGATTCCTGATCACCACCCCACCCAGGGATGATCAGGCCTCCCTCCACAGGGCCGTAGCGTGGTCTGAACCTCTGCATATGGTTTACAGTGAAGCTCTGCTGGCCACTGGATCTGAACCCTCAGCACCTGCTCATCCACCCTGGCTATTCCCAAGCCGCCTGCCATCCTCAGAGACTTCTCAGATGCCTGAACAGTTCTTCCTCCCGCTTTAGAACTGCACTTAAGTGTTGCCTCTGCAGGGACCTAGCCTGGACCAGCAGCTGCTGCGTGTTCACCAGATGCCCCCTCTTTGGCTGGGTTTGCCAGGGCAGGCCTGAGGCTGGTGAGGGCTCGGTTGAGGAGGGATGTGGGCGGGCGATGGATGAGGCGTGGGAGAGTAGGGATGGAGGGAGCTGTCAGGGTAAGCGGGCCCATGGACATCCTGGGGCAGTCAGAGCTCACCCCTGTGGAATTTTCCATGATCATGTGGAACTTTTCAGTCCCCAGGGGTTTGCTGAGGCGGGAGAGACACGGTACTCCAAGCCACTGGTCATGGGCATGGACACCGTGTCCCCTGAGCACACTTTCAGGAGGGTGTGAGTCCATCTAGAGTATGTACCTGCAGCTAAGGTCAGAGAATCAGAAGTTGGGAGCTCCGACCTTCCTTTTGAGGATGAGCCTGGGAGAATGGTGGTGGTGGTGAGGGGGGACTGAGCCTCTGAAGCTCCTTACACCCCAAAGTTCCCTCTCATTCAGCCCACTTCCTCCTTGAGGTAGCAGAGCGGCAGTGGCAGGCCCTCCCTGTACCACCTGACGTGACCAGCACCATTCTATGTCCACCCAGTGGACAGCACTTGGTGACTATCCATGGCAAGAATGGACATAGTGGGCTAGGGCGGGGGGGGGGAGGTGTCTCACTATTGCCATAGAATGGCAAAGAGAATTAAGGAGGGACCTGGAGAAAGTGGGTGGGGTGCCTGAGGCTGGCTTGTTGCCAGGCATCTACAGGTTCTTACTGTGGAGCTGTTTCCAGTCAGTGTGGGGACATAGAAGTTGTCCCCCAGGAGAGGACTTGAGGGTGTAGAGACACCACCAAGCAGGATCTCACTTCCTTGTCTCTCTAGCTTCTTCCAGACGTCGAAGCAGCTTCGTGTCTTCCGTTTTCTTCCTTCCGCGCAGGAGGAAGACCCTGCTCCTATCCCAGGAGGCCCCTCTCCACTGCCATGAGCTCCAGGAGAGACAGCGGTGAGAGACCCTCAGGGCCAGAAAGATCTAGATGTCGAATCAGCAGGAGGTGCAGAGAAGTGGGCGCCGACCCCTCTGCTCCTGGCCAGCTTCCTACCTGGCGTTGAGACCCTCCCCGGCCTAGCCCCGTTGAGCCAGCAACACCCCATCCTGTGATAACTCACTCACCCATCTGACTGGTGCTCGCCGCAGTGTGCCTGGCATTCCACTGAGTGCCTCTCCGCCTCTGTCTGATTCATATCCTACCTGGAGCCGAGCTGAAGCCCTGCCTCCCACTGCTCCAACTTGCTGCCGGCTTCACTGTGAACCTGAGCGCACCTATTGCGTCATCTCTTCACCTTTTTACTCAAAATAGAGGCTGGTAAAGAGTCAAAGGACTTCCTCTAGTACCCTACAAAATCATGATCTAGGGAACGCTAAGCCATTGGAGTCCATCTTCAGACCATCCAAATTCTGCCTTATAGACACCCTCTGATGATTACAGGCACTGGATGCTCATGTCTTAAAGGAAGTACTCCAAAGAGAAACTTAAAACCAAGAAAATTCTATCCATCAATTACAACAAAAAATAGCCAGAAACCTCGCTCTGTCTCCAGGGTTCAGAAGAGTTCCTGGCACGCAGTAGGCCCCTGAAGACTACTCATCCGGTAAGTGGCTGAACGAGCCGACACCGAAGGCCAGGTCCTGCTTTCCTGGAATGTGTTCCTTCTGCACATTTACTAGACTGCCTCACTCCAAAATGGGTAGAACGCCAGAGGCCCACAAGCTGGGCTATCGCCTGGGCTCCTTAAGCAACAAAAAGAAGGACTCAGTCTTGCCTGAGGCCCAAGAGTTTATTTGAGCTGTGTCTTTATTCTGACATGTGTCACACACACACACCCCCAGTGCAGTGGATAGCCCCAGGGAGGCCTTTGACTTCACCCCAGTTACCATACTGTCCCATGTCAACCAAGGGCCACCCTGTCCCCAAGTGAAGAGGCAAGGCAGCCACTGCTCCCTGCTAGAAGGAGCCCATGCTTTTCCTCTCCTAGGCATGAGTGACGGTGTCCATACACAGACCTTGTAGTGACTGTAATGGTTTGTATATTCTTGGACCAGGGAGTGGCACCATCTGGAGGTGT
>NC_034603.1:86651420-86709665 GCF_900095145.1 Mus pahari | reverse complement strand
CCTGCACCATGCCTGCCTGGATACTGCCATGCTCCTGCCTTGATGATAATGGACTGAACCTCTGAACCTGTAAGCCAGCCCCAATTAAATGTTGTTTTTATAAGACTTGCCTTGGTCATGGTGTCTGTTCACAGCAGTAAAACCCTAACTAATACAGTGACTGTAGTCCCTCGTACACACCATTTTTATTCCAAAGCACTTTTATGCCTCGACTCATTTTATATTTCACATGCTCTCTCCTGGTGTTTGCTCATGATGCTGAATGTCATCAGTGAGTGTGTGGTCTTGGGCTCGAACCCAGGGCCTTGTGCATGCATGGGCAAGTGTTCTACCACTGACCTACACCTGCAACTCCTGTGTTGATCATTCAAACCACCTCTGTGCCTCCCATGCTCTCCCAGACCTCGCTCTGATTTCACCTGATCGGCAGACCCTATTTTCCCACACTATCGGGACCTGTTCCTGGCTTGGTCAGTTCCAGCTGGTGGGGCTCAGTGAGGAAAGGGTTCTGTGTCTGTCTGCTGTACTGGATGGATGGCATGCTTTCAGAGATGGGGTCGGCTTTTTATTCATCGCTGGCCCTGGCACCTTGCCTGCCCTCGACAGATGCTCTGGAAATATTTGCCAAACTGGGAGCAAACATTAGGAATGTTTACACTCTGCTAAATGCCCAAGATCTTGCCTGGCATCTGAAACCTCTGCTTCGATCAGCCAGGCAGAACTACACCCCCACTTCAAAGGCCTGCTTATTGAGACCAACAAACAAGGTCAGGCCAAGATCCTACCCCTGATCCTAACACTGGGCTCAGCCCGTAGGGAGGGGAAGGGCAGGCTGAGAGACCATGTAGGTCTCTGTTCCTAGCCAGATTGGGCCAGCAGCTAGCTCAAAAGGAGGAAGGCTGCAGGTGAAGGGGGCCCTTCCTAGGGGAACCCCTGGCAGGGCACAGAGAATGAGTTGGGGTGGAGTCTTGCCTGTGACTGCTCAGTCCCCAAGCAGCAGGGTCAGCTCCCTTGTATTTTCACATTGAGTGCACACAGTAAGCAAGGCCAGTGTCTGACAGAAGAGACAAGTGAGGTGCCCTGGATCCCAGAGAACCAGGAAGCCTCTCCTGTCTACACGGCGACTGTGGCTGTGCTGGGCCCTGTCCCCACAGGCTCCCCTGTCCCCACAGCCTTCCTCTGCCTGGCAGAGACTCTTGACTGGAATGGAAGGGCCATACAGCCATCCTGTTTACACCAGACCTCCTGTGGTGGGTCCCCGCTCATTTCTTCATCTATGAGAATAGCCAAAGCATGGCTTAACCAGACACATGAAGAAATACAGAGGGAAGACTAGAGAAAGGACAGCCAGGAGCTGGCAAGGGCTCAGCAGTTAGGAATGCTCATTACCAGACCTAAGTGTGCATGTGTGTGCACATGTGTGTGTGTATGTGTGTGTATGTGTGTGCACACATACATATGTATGTGTGCACAGGTGCATGTGTGTATGTGCACATTCATGTGTGTGTGTGTGTATGCTTGAGCATATGTATGTGTGCATGTGTGCATGCTTACGTGAATGTGTTGTGTGTGTGTGTTTGTGAATATGTATGTGTACACCTACATATGTGTGTCTGCACAGGTGCATATGTCTATGTGCACATGCATGTGTGTGTGTGTGCTTGAGCATGTGTGTGCATGTGTACATGTGTTCGTTGTGTGTGTGTTTGTGCATATGTATGTGTTCAGATACACACACAGCTACAGCTGTGGTGGGGGCATGCGGGCCGTGACTGGTATGGTAGGTTTCCTGGAACTGGAGTTATAGGCACTTGTGAAGAGGACAGAGGGCGAGACCTTTCCCAGCACACCCAGGTCCCCTGCATACCACACACCGGTGGGTGAGACCCTGTCAGGAGAGTGACTTTGAGGCACAGGTGGGCCGAGGCCATGATTCAGAGGCCTGTGAGGCTGGCTGCTGTCATTCGTGCTAGGAACCAAAACTCTAGTCCTCTGGAAGAACAAAGCACACTCAACCACTCAACCGCTGAGCCAACTCTCCAGTCCAATAATAAATATTCCATTCTATTTTTCTCATCTTTTTTTTAAAAAATTAAACGTACAATAACTTCTTGTCTGTAAGATAAGGTGCCGGTCGGTCACAGACACACCCATGAAGGGGGCATGACCTTTCCCAGCACACCCAGGGAGCAGGTTCCCTACATGCCACATGCCGGTGGGTGAGGCCCTGTCAAGAGAGTGACTCTGAGGCACAGGTGGGCTGAGGCCATGACTCAGAGGCCTGTGAGGCTGGCTGCTGCCAGAGCCACCCCACCCCTCAGTCCCAAGGGGGAGGAAAAGTTTCACAGGTCCTGACTGTGTCTTTAAGGCTCAGCTGCCTATAAGAAGCCCCGGGGCTGCTGCTGTCGGTGGATTCAGTCTCTCTAACCTTGTGTGAGCGGTGCTGTCACATAGAGAGTGTTAGCGGTGCCAGCACTGGCCAGGAAGAGAAACAGAATACAGGCAGTGCCCCAGCCACCGGAGTGCTGAAGAGTCAGCCCCCAAAGCACTAGAATGGGGGGTAAGGAAAACACCAGCCACTCTCTCCTCCTATGCAGGGCAGTCCCCACCCAAACATCTTCTATGGCAGACATGGCTTGCCCCCCGAAAGGGTTTGTTTGCCCATGGCCAAGTTGCCCTGTGTCCAAGTAGCTAATGGGACTCTGTACTTCGTGCCTTGGGGAGGGAGGGATAGGCTTCCCCCTACCCACTCCCAGGTTCCTCTTGCAGGGCTGGCTCTCCTGAAGCACAAAGTGGATCTTCATGCTGGAGGGGCTCAGAGGCAGAGATGTGGGGAAGCTGGTGCCCTTGTCTGGCACTGTTTCAGACCCACCTGTCACCTACACATGTCAGCCTCCACGAAGCTCTGTGCAGATGGGGGAGGTCCTGATGGTAGTGCCAGATGCCTGCCCTGCTCATAACCACGGCTATGCTGCAGGGTGGGGCTTGGGTGCACCCGTGTGAGCTCCCACTCTCCAGTGGGTAAAGGCCCTGATGGGCATTGCTGTCCTCAGAGTACTGTGTGACTTCCCTGTGTAGTCTTCCCGAGAACACCCACCCTTTCCTCCCTGGCACCAAATATCAGCTTGCAAACAGAATTTACCTCATACTCACGGGCCTACACCGTGTGAGAACTGCTCCCTCCCTCAGTGTTATGCTGAACCTGGGCCAGCTGACTGTTCAGTCTTCAGCAAGTCTACAGGCTGGTTAACAAAGCCATCATCCAGGCTTAAATTATATAAAATTATAATGAAATAATTATAATAAAAACTAAGTACTCTAAATGCATCATTTCCTCAGTATTTTAGACATCTCTGTTCTGCTTTTATCAATGGGATTTGCATGGGCGTGGTGGGAACACCCTACAGCTCTATGCTAGACCCAGGCTTCCCGGGCTTAGGTGCCGCGCTGTGTCCACAGTCTGAATATTTACCCCACTCTTCATCTCAACTCCAGGCTCTGCGATGTGGTGCCCACGTCAGGCACAGAGGCATGCCTGCTGTCATGTAAGTAACCAGTGGAACCCACCTACCAACTTCCTGGGTTTCCCCGCTGATGGCTTTTCCTTCCCCCAGACCCTCTGGGCTACCAGACAGTCAAAACAATGAGAGGCAGAGCCAACTTTATAATGACCAGGGTAGATTCTCCCTTCCTAGGATCCTGAGAACCCTCTGGAATGGATTTAAAGAGGGTAGAGGCCTCTTCCAGTGTGGTTGCTCACATGGGCTGGGCAGCTTAGCAATGGTGGTCGAATGGACTGTACCCTTGACTGTCTTCCCTGCCTCTGGAATGAGCCCAGGACCCTTTCTTCCCTTTGAGCCCCGCCCCCTCCCATCATCCCATCCGTCAAAGGGTGAGGCACCCTCAGCGCCCACATGTGACAGCACCAAGCCATCTAGGTCTTCTGGAAGATAAAAATCGGACTCTTGGGCTGCTCCTGGGGCTCAAGATACAAAATCGAGCTAAGCGCCCAGCTCCTTCTACACACCTGCAGGGGAAGGGACAGGCTGGTCTCCTGCGCCCACGCACTCTGAGCGGGGATAGCCTCGCCGCAGGGCCAGGCCGGGAATTGCTTCGCGTTAGACGCGTGGAGGGAGGCGCCACCAGGGCCGAAGTGCCAGGTCTGCGCGGGGTCCCCGCGTCCGTCCGCGCTAGATTGCGAGTTGGGGGCAGACCTGCCCAGCAACGCAGCGCTCCGGGAGGGGATAATTCCTAGTTCTGCCGGTGCCGGTCCCACGCAGAGCGGCGGGAGGCTAGTCCTGGGGCCCCAGGGGAACCTAGGGGGCGCCCAGATGCGAGCCGCTGCGTTCCTTAGCTCTGTACCTGACGGTGGACCCACCCCGCACTCCCTCCCTGCACCAAAGCCCAGGACAGCCGCGTCCTGGCTGCGGGGTCCCTCTGGCGCCCGGAAGCGGCGGCCCAGCCACGCTCCTGGCGTGCAGGGGCCACGGCAGCTCGCAGCACGGACTCGGGATGGTTAAATGCTGAGACGAGAAACACAGGCAGTGGAGCGCCTCTGGGGCTCCGGGCTAGGAGGAGGCGTCGGAGAAGACCTGAATAGTGGCTTCCCTGTCAATCTGGCTTCTACCTTCACCACCGGTGATACCCAACGGGGAGTGGCATCCTCTGTCCGAAGGCTGCCGGTGGGTCCCGGACTGGCGCCTCACAGTCCGGACCCAGTCTGACCCATCGCAGACCCGTAAAAGGTGTTGTGAGGCAACAGAACGCTTGACTGGAAGGGATGGGGGGGGGGGCGGTCTACGGGGCGAACCCGGTCAGCCTGTAGCTGGGCTCTCTTCCAGTCTTTTAAAACCCCGATATGGGTTCTCCCCGCCTTCGTTTTCTTTTCAACATAATTGGATCTTGGGCGAGTTCCCAAGTCCGATTCTGACTCCGACGTGGGGCTGCAGCCCAGACCCTTGTCCAGAGTCCCCAGAGGCATTGAAACCTGGGCTGAAATCCCAGCCAGGCAGTGCCGCTATCCAGAAAAAAGGAGGTGTGGGTGTGCGGGTGGCTGGGTAAGGTGTCTGTAGGAAAAGGGTTAAGAGGTGCGAACCCTTGTAGATGCGAAGTCTCTGCCCACCTCTGGAACCCCTCCTCCAAAGTCCAGGGGCGTGAGGAATGGGCTAGGCGGGGTTCAAGTGGACCGGTAAGCCCAATGCTCACATACACCTACAAAGGGACACACAGACACGCCCAGAGCGTTAAGGGAAGAAGCTCCCCCAGGGGCCCCTTTTGAGTGGCCAGCCAGCTTCTGGGGCGCTACCTGCCTGGAACTAGGCTGGCCTGGATGGCAGGAAGGGTTCGATCCACAGATCCGAGAAGGCCTTAGCCCTAACGAGTGCATAGTACGGGCTCTCATTTCCGGGGGCGGGGGACATTATTAGGTCCACAATCCTCAGGAGTTGGAAGAAGGGGAATACAGTAGGGCGAGGAGCCAGGGCGTGGGGATCCCCAGACTCAGAGTGTTCCGTGGCTTTCAGCCACAAACGGATGTCTATGAACTACTGTTCGGCCTCGCCGACCCCTTTTCTGGACCTTAGCGAGCTGAAGGCAGGGGACACCGACGTTGACTATTTAGGAAGAAGAGGGCTGCGAGCGCACGGAGCTCGGACCACACCGGCGCTTAGTGCGAGCAAGCAAACCGAGCTTGTCTTGTGGTCATTCTTCTTTTCTGAGCCCCGTTGGAGATTAGGGGCATGGGGCAGGTGCCCCACCATCTAATCCAGGCCCACGGTTGATCTCCCCTTGGCCCTGCATTCTGGGAGTCTTCGGGGAAGCGGCGCGGGCCCAGGCGGGGGCGTGCGTGCGGAGGCGGTGGGAGGGGGCGGTGGCGGATCCGGGAGGGACCAGATGGGGAGGGCCGAGATAGCTCCAGCCGCGCTCCCGTGCGACCCCCGCGGCGCCGCGGTGCCGGTCCGCACACAATTAAAGCGGGATTCCTCCCCCGCTGACGTCGGCTGCGCTGAGGCCCCTCCCGCGGCTGCATAAAAGGCGCGGGCTCCGCAGCGCAGGCGGCAGTGGGGGCCGAGGAGCGCGGCCGAGAAGACTGTGCAGCGGAGAAGCGCGGTGCCCAGAGCGCGGGCCGCCTGCGGAGCGACTGCCCCAGCCAGCCCGGTCCCGGTCTCAGCCCGATCCCCGCCGGAGCCGAGCGGGCCCGGTGCTCCAAGTGTCCGCAGCCATGCTGGCTGGCCGCGCCGCACGCACCTGTGCGCTGCTCGCCCTCTGCCTCCTGGGCAGTCGGGCCCAAGATTTCGGGCCGACCCGCTTCATCTGCACTTCGGTGCCGGTGGATGCCGACATGTGTGCCGCGTCCGTGGCCGCGGGCGGCGCGGAGGAGCTTCGGAGCAACGTGCTGCAGCTCCGCGAGACCGTGCTGCAGCAGAAGGAGACCATCCTCAGCCAGAAGGAGACCATCAGGGAGCTGACCACCAAGCTTGGCCGCTGCGAGAGCCAGAGCACTCTGGACGCGGGTCCTGGCGAGGCCAGGTCGGGAAGCGGCCGCAAGCAGCCTGGCTCGGGCAAGAACACGATGGGCGACCTGTCCCGGACGCCGGCCGCTGAGACACTCAGCCAACTCGGGCAAACTTTGCAATCTCTCAAAACCCGACTGGAGAACCTCGAGGTCCGCGTGAGCTGCGGTTTCCCCCTCCGCGTTATGCGCCCTTCTGCCCTCGCCCACCCCATCCCGACCCGGTCCGGCACTCCCGTCCCCCTTTCCTTGCCTCTTCCGCGCGCAGATGCCTGACCGGCGCCTCTCGAACCCTGCGGGGCACCGAGGGCTGCCACTCGCTGGAGCTTCCCTCCAGGCCACCCCCGCAATCGCCCCAGGGACCGCGTCGCGGGCCTTCGCGCACGGTCGGGGCTGCACGCCTAACGGTGTGGTTTTCCCCTGCCCTTGTGCCCCCGCAGCAGTACAGCCGCCTCAATTCTTCCAGCCAAACCAACAGCCTCAAGGATCTGCTGCAGAGCAAGATCGATGACCTGGAGCGGCAGGTGCTGTCTCGGGTGAACACTCTAGAGGAGGGGAAAGGGGGCCCCAAGAACGACACAGAGGAAAGGGCCAAGATCGAAAGCGCCTTGACCTCCCTACATCAGCGGATCAGCGAGCTGGAGAAAGGTAAGGGCTCAGGGGAACGTGCTGCATGCTCTCGGCTGTCTCCAGAGACACAGCCTGCCTGGGTCCTGCTCCCTGCCCTGGCCTCTTGTCCCGGACCCACTCTGTAATCCCTCCCCAGTCAGGGCTTCCTGCCCAGTTCCTAGTCTGGAGACGAAGCAGAGCTTAAGAAGGGATTGTACAGTACAGTCAGGACACTCGCAGGATTTTTTTTCAAGTCTGATTTGTTTAATCTCCAACAACTTTGCACAGTAGCTGTTGGTGGCCCAAGCCTTCCTTAGTAATGAAAGCCTTGTTTTCAGCTGGAATCTGTCACCAACAAAGACCTGGACACCAGCCTTCTGGGGCCATTGGGTATCTTTTTTGCCAGTTGCCCAGTAGCCCTGGTGTCCTTTCAGGATTTCGGGGTCCCTCTCTCTACATTGAGCCCTCTCAATCGGCTTTCCTTTTTCCAGTGACCCATCTTGCATGCAGCTGCATTTGCCCTGGTCATGAACTCAGGCTGGTCCTTAGCACCTGCCTGGGTGTGCTGATGAGCTGTGCCTGAAGTCACAGAAATCAAACAAGGTTGTAAGAGGAGGAGGGGGTAGCCCCCCCCTCAGAGCAGGGCCACGTGACCCTGCTCGGACTGCAAAATGTGCAGGATGGATTTAAACAGTGCCATCTTAAGGCGTGTTATGTAACTGAAAAACACCAAGGGAAAGAGGAGCCTTAGAAGGGAGGGGTGGGAGATTCGGGAAAGGAAAACACTCCAGAGAGATGCTGACACTGACCCCCCCACACACACACACACCTCCCCAAACAACACCGAGCCTGAATTAGCAGGGGTCTGCTATAAGGGTCAGCTCTGCTTGGTTGCTCAGTTGTCTTGAGGGTGGCATCTTTTTCTGTCCTGCCCTGTTGCTTTCTAGAAGTCACTCTGAATTTGGGGACTAGGTTCTTCCTGGGACAGGGGGACAGCCATGAGCTGGCAAGGCAGGTGCATTCCTTGACTCTAAAAGAGTAATGGTGCCCTGCTCAATGGGACCTGTTTCCCTGAGAATCAGTCACAACGGGGGGCTCAGGACCAGCCACAGGAAGTGTAGAGGTGGAGGGCGAGCCTTAGACTTTCCCAGAGGATGCTGGGGGCCCAGGACCAGCCACAGGAAGTGTAGAGGTGGAGGGCGAGCATTAGACTTTCCCAGAGGAAGCTGGTTAGCAGTCATGAGGTGACCAGGCCTGGAGCCTCAGTTTCCAGGCAGCTCATCAGAGGCTCTGTGGCACCCTCAAAGCATCACCTTGGGGGCCCTGGTTCAAGAGAGGCTGATCTCCCCTGCCACCCTGCCTCTCAGTAGGCTCCAGGGCCCTAGGGGAGCTGGTGGGGGCCTGCAAGTCCCTCCGAAGGGTCCTTGCAGCTGCACACAGGGCTGCAGTGTATCCTGGCTTTCCTGGAGGGGACGGGCTGTAGGGATGCTTGTCTCTGGTGGAGACTGAGAGAAAAGCCCAGTACAGTCAAGAGGTTCAGAGCACCATCATCTAAATCAGGTCGGCCCCCACGGGGGCAGCTCAGAGGGGAGCTAGCCTGGTTCCTTCTTCTGCAACCACACCTTCTCAGCCACTTGGCCAGTGTGCACGGAAGCAGGCCCCATTCTCTCCCCATGCCTACTTTGCAGCTCAGCAGCAGGGCTCACAGCCTGTCCTGTGCTTCCCCCCTACCTTGGCCTCCCCAGGGATGGCACCATGTGGCAACAAGAGCTGGCAAGGCCCAGAGTGCAGAGACCTTGGGTCAGCTTTTCTTTGCCAGCTGGCCCTGGTCCCCATCTGCATCACGAGACACGATGGGGACCAGACACGACTCGTACCCCAAGCACTTGGTCAGGGTACAAGATGGCAGGACTCACTTGTCCTCCCTAGGTCAGAAAGACAATCGCCCCGGAGACAAGTTTCAGCTGACATTCCCACTGCGGACCAACTACATGTATGCCAAGGTGAAGAAGAGCCTGCCAGAGATGTATGCCTTCACCGTGTGCATGTGGCTCAAGTCCAGCGCGGCGCCTGGAGTGGGCACACCCTTCTCTTATGCTGTGCCTGGGCAGGCCAACGAGCTGGTCCTCATCGAGTGGGGCAACAACCCCATGGAGATACTCATTAATGACAAGGTAATGCCGTCACAGGGCAAGGTTCACCCAGGACCCTAGGTATCCTCTGAGCCGCATGCCCATACCGTGCCAGGGCTTGTGGGACTGCGGGTCTTCTAGAACCCTGGGGTGTGGGGTGCTCATTGGGGCTGTGGTTCTGAGAAAAATGTCTGCCTGGCGAGACTGGGGGAGGTGGAAGCTGGATCAGCTCGGAAATGGGGAGGGACATCTTCACCTGCCCTCATAATAGAACAGGGAGAGCTGGAACATTCCAGAAAGAGGCCTTAGCCTGCGGAGAGGAGGGAGGGAGGGAGGGAGAGAGGGAGGGCAGAGGACCGTCCTGGGGATGTTCTAGTCCATTCTTGTTTGCTGGCTCCTCCTCCACTGGCTGCTTGGCTGGCTTGGGCTCTCCATTTTGGTGACTGTAGATACCCTAGAGCGTAAAATGCTTCTAGAGATCCTCCTGTGGTCCAGACCCGACTCAGTTTGCCCCTCCCTGGGAGAGGCCAGATCCCTCCCACCCAGGAAAGGATAGTTTTCTCTCAGTTGAGCTTAGCTCTACGCTGCTTTCCGGGTTAGTGGAATTAGCCGCCAGATCTCAGCCCCCTCCTCTGGGCTCACCAGTAAACTCAGAGTGGCTCAGCCCTGGCTAGACACAGATCGGAGGCTCTTGGTTTTAACGCTGCACGCTAGAATGTGTTGCTTTCCCTGTGGGGTCTGACTGGTCATGTGTCCCCTGCCTAGGGTGCATGAGGGTATGCGATGCTGCTTCAGGTCAGCCTGAGCCATTTTTATAGCTCCACTCAGGTTCTCTGCAGGGGTTGGCTGCAGGCAGTGTAGACCAGAGGACCTAGCCATTAGGGGCAGAAAGCTGGAAAAGATGAGAGAGACCCAGTGGGGAGGCCTGAGGCTGCAGTAAACTTCACCACCGGGGACACACACTCTGTCAGAGGCTCATGTTTTTTCGGGAGAGGGAGGTGGTGTGTCCACATGGGTCTCGAGGGCTCCTTGACCAAGCTGCTGCCTTCCAGTGTGGATGCCATGGGTAGGGCTGGAAGATGCTAAGGACATCTGAGGGGGCGGTGCTGCAGGAGTTCAGTACTAGCCCAACAGGAGTTGTGAAACGAGTGAGGCGCATGGCAGCAGAGCTTAAGTGTGTCCTCAGC
The DNA here is from genome assembly GCF_900095145.1 of Mus pahari. Lineage (NCBI taxonomy): Eukaryota > Metazoa > Chordata > Mammalia > Rodentia > Muridae > Mus > Mus pahari. The sequence continues at coordinate 86,699,226 of NC_034603.1, read as the reverse complement.
TCTGGGTAGCACCAGGCTACGGTGCCCATACTGTGTGTCCTCCTCCTTCTCAGGTGGCCAAGCTGCCGTTTGTAATCAACGATGGCAAATGGCATCACATCTGCGTTACCTGGACCACCCGGGACGGGGTCTGGGAGGCCTATCAGGATGGTACCCAGGGCGGCAATGGAGAGAACCTGGCACCCTATCACCCCATCAAACCACAGGGCGTGCTGGTGCTGGGTCAGGAACAGGTACTGGCCTGGACAGAGGGCGAGGGAGTGTGTGTGTGTGTGTGTGTGTCCATGGGTATGTGCTGGGAACAAGTTACACCATAGTTCAGCTAGCTCCATGGGAGTGGGCCCAGGTCCCAGCACTCTTGGGAAACTGCAGCAGGCCTCTCTTTGGCACGGGAAGCCCAGTTCCACTTTTAGCAATGAATAATTTAGTTCCTGTGAAATGGTTCATCTCCCACTGGGCACGGGCTGGGAGGGAGATGGGGGGACAGGAAGTCATCGTCCATTCCTGTTGAGCTGTCTTGTCTTCAGCAGATAAGGTGTTTGAGAGGGGACACTGTGGCCTTGGCTGCTGATGGCTCTTGACAACCCCTTTTCTCATTATTGCCCCGGGGATTGGGTGGTATCTCAAGACCCCTGGAGGGATGGTCTGTATCCAGCGTGGGCTAGCACCAATTCCCTTCCCTGGGCTCCTCTCAGGGAGAGACAAGTACAGGAAAGAAAACAGTACCAAGTAGGGGAGGGAAAAGTATGGACAGCCACCGTCGGGTAGCTCGGCTAGGCCTCTCTGCCACCCAGCCAACCCCTTCTCTCTCTCGTCCCCCACTCTTCTCCAAAGGACACTCTAGGTGGAGGGTTTGATGCCACCCAAGCGTTTGTGGGTGAGCTAGCCCATTTCAACATCTGGGACCGCAAGCTGACCCCCGGGGAGGTGTACAACCTGGCCACCTGCAGCAGCAAGGCCCTCTCTGGCAATGTCATCGCCTGGGCTGAGTCCCAGATTGAGATCTTTGGTGGAGCCACCAAGTGGACATTCGAGGCTTGTCGCCAGATCAACTGAAGGCTTCAGGCTAGGGCTGAGCCCCCAGCCCCAGCGCCTGCCCACCCTGCTTGTGCGGTGACCCATCGTCTCTCTTCTCCCCTCCCCCCCCAGGAATGACTCAAGGCCATGGCCCCTGCACACGCACACACACACACACAGCCTGGTTGTCCTCCTTGTGCACACGAAGCAGTCCCGGCTCTTCTCTGGCCCCAAGGACACCCCCTTCTCTCTAGGGGCCCCACTATTTCCCGGGCATGCCTAGCTAAAGCAGGCGGCATCAGCTTTGACAATGCAGAATTACGAGAGAGAGAGAGAGAGAGAGAGAGAGAGAGAGAGAGAGAGAGAGAGAGAGAGAGAATATGTGTGTGTAGGGGAGGCCTTCTTCTAGAATGGGTTAGTTCATTCCCTTCTTTCTGTGTAATTGTTGTAAGCTTCCTGATGGGTCGACTGCCTGTGTGCCTCAGGGTTGGTGCGGCTTCCTGGACCACCCATTGGTCCTTCTTTGCAGACCTCTTTGGGAGTGACATAGGTCTCTGTTGACATAAGTCAACAATGGTTTGTCAAGGCTGGGGGGGGGGCTTTCCACAGGAATCTTTTGGGGGGATGATAAGTGGAGTCTCTGAAATTTAAAGACTGGCTGTCCAGGGATGGCACCACCTGCCAGTCATCCCCTTCTCACGCCCCCATCAGGCTGCCTGCTGCCTGCCTCTGAGGGTGGCGTGGGCCGGGCCCCTCAGCAGCTCTACCCCAGGACTGTTCCTCACCTCACCCTTGGCCTTCCTGCCTTCTTGTATCTTATCAAGGGACCTGTTATTCCCTTTCAGCTTTCAAAGCTACTTCAGCCCAGTGTTTCTGAGAGGAGAGTGCCCTTTCAGAGTCCCAGGACACAGGGCCTTGGCACCCACCCTTCCTCCTCCCTCTGGCCATGAGAGACCAGAGGCTTCAAGTGGGGATCTTACGTGCTTGGTCTCAGCGCTAGAGAGTACTGAGACCTGATCCACAGTCTGTGGGAATGGTTTCCCACGGCATTTTTCACAGCCATACTCCCTCTCCCCCAGCGCACCCCGGCCCAGGTGAGCTAGCTCAGACCCCTCAGGGGCCAGGGGCTCAGAAACCTCTCATGTGAAGCCTGTTGGCCGGGGTGGGGCCTGCCATCCACTCCTGCATTTCATGGGGCACAAGCTCAGCAGCAGCCCCAACCGGCCACCGGCCTGAGACACTGAGCCGGTGGCTTTTCCTTATCGAAAGTAGCATGAGAACCCCCTTCTGGGCCTTCTGAGGAGGGGGACAAGATGTGTGTGTGTTGAATGCTGAGGAGGCTGTGTCCAGGTGGGGTGGACCCCTGCTTTGTTCCCCCCCCCCCCGTGTTGTGGGCACACACCCAGTGACACCTGGACTACGTCTCCAGTAGCCTGACTAGCAGGAGGCTGGCAAGTCTTTCTAGAAACCTACGCACTGCCTGGCTCGTCTGCAGCTGCAGACACTTAATTCCTCAACAGGAGCAGGTTTTCCACCTGCTGTTCCTTCCAGGGGCACCTGTCTCCTTCCACACAGGTCCATGTTGTGTCTGAAACTAGTGCATCCGTGTCTGTTCGTGTGCTGTGTCACTGTTCCTGTGGGTGTCTGCACGGTTCCCCGGTCACCGCTCTGTGGTGCATCCTCTCTGAGGGTGCGGATCAGGCTGTGCTCCATCCGTTGTCCAGCAGTGGCTTTTTCTTAGATAATTGTGCTTCCTCAGCGCCCGCCGGGTTGTGGCATCCTTGGATCTGCGGGGATCTTCTGTGTTTGCATGTTCCTCGGGGTGGTGTGTCCCCTTGCTCCCTTGGTCCGACGCGTGTTCCCTTGCCTGCATGGACTTCTCTGGTTCTGTGTTTGTGTGCTGAATGCCACCCAGTGTTCTGTGATCACCCATGTAGCTACTGAAAAATGGCTGGGTAAGCAAGCCAGGGGTGTTGGGGAGGTCGGGAGAGAGATCAACATCCCTCTCCCCTCCCCCTCCCCAGACATAGCAAGAAGCATCTCTGACATCTAGGTTGAGAACAAGCCTGAATGGTACCCATGGTTGGGAGAGAGAACTCGAACTTCAAATCGACTTTCCAGACCAGATCGAGCCCCGCCCTTACTTTAGCCTTCTGGGAGCCACCACCAGGCGAGGCCCAGAGCCGGCTGTGCCCGGTGTACTCCTGCCAACCCCTGCCACCAGCCCCAGCCCCTGCCAATGCGGACCCCAGACCACTTGCACCCAGACGGGTGGGGTGGGAGCTGTCCGTTCAGGACCACAAGCCATCCTCTGCCCTAGCTTAGAGGGCAGAGCACACCCCAATGCTTCTGCCTCTGTCCCTTCATCTCTCCACTCCTCTCCCTTCTCCTCTCCCCTGCGGCACCCACGGTGCCAGGGACAGACGCTGACATCTAGCTCTTGCCCTGCCCCTTACTGGAGTCTGTGCCAAGCCCTCCTCTCCGTCACTGTGTTCACACTTGGCACTTTGCTGGCCCCGAGAAAGGTAATGACAGCCGCAAATCTAATCCGCATATTTCCCATCGACTCCGTAATCTGATTGATGTTCCCTCTTGCACTGAATAATACAATGCCTCTCTCAGGTAAGCCATTTTATAAAATAAGAGATAAAACGCACTGTCGAGACAGTGTTTGCTTCTGCCGATGGTACCCGACAGCACCCTGGGCATTAGGGTGGTAGAGCTGCCACGGAGGCTCCCAGGCCCTAGGGGCTGAGAGCTCACTTGAATCGTAAGCCTTCTTGCTTTTGATAACACAGTATTATTTCTCTTACTGTAGAAGAAAAAGTTTATTACCAAACAAGAGTATTTTTATGAAAGAATAGGACAAACCTATAAATTATCTCAACCTATATCGCCCTTGAAAATACTTTCAGGCTCCGCCAAAACATAGGACTGAAAGCGACTATTTTGGAAGAAAGGGATACATTTTTGTATGCTTTCTTTTCCTTTTGTAGACGCCCGACTTATTTTCTAAGACTGCAAAGATCACTTTGTCACCAGCCCTGGGACCTGAGGCCAAGGGGTTGTCTTGTGGGCAGACGGAGGAAAGGACAGGCTGGCCTGAGGTTCACAGTCATTCCAGTGAGCTCTGATGAGGGGCCACCAGATCTTGAAGGTGTGTTAGGGACCAGGAGGTTAAAAAGAAAGGCCCCTGATGGTGGGTTCTTTGTGTTGGAGCTGAAAGGTTACATGGAAGGAGATGAGAATTTGGATACCAGTTCTGAGCTTGATAGAGGGAACTAGGGTCACTCTGGCTAACATAGGGGTGCAGCATCCTTAGTAACCCGAGTGTGGCTCGAAGCGGTCATGATTTCATCCAAAACACAACGTGTAAACTTACTCAGCTAACAATGGGAAATGAATTGCTTCTGTGCGCAGTGGACTTAATGTGCAATTTGTTCACAAGGGAACAAGTCATTGAGGAGAAACAAAAGCCCAATACTTAGAGTCCCAATTTTGTCTTATTTGCCAAAAAAAAAAGCAACCCCCCCCTAGAGTTGATATTGTTACAATGTACATATTGTAAAATATGAAAGAATCGATGTATCTTACTTTTTCATTATTTGCTAACCAAAGCTGTACATTTTTCATACAATCCGCAGCCTTTTGAGTATCAAAGGGGTGAACCACACCCACCAGCCATTCTGGAAGTGCACTATTTATACTGGCATCCTTGCTTTTTTTTTTCCCATTTTCTTGCTGAGATGACATGAATTGTTAAGTTTATTTTTACACAGTAAAGAGTGAAGAAAGACTGGTCTCATTGGATTCTTTCTTGTGTGTGTGTGTGTGTGTGTGTGTGTGTGTGTTTGCAAGAACATATTCAGGCAAATGTGTGCGCATGTGAAGGCCAGAGTTCAACACTGGTATCGCCTTCAGTTTCTTTCCACTTTTTCTTTCTTAAGATTTATCTTTATTTTACATATGGGTGTTTTGCCTGCATGTATGTACGTAATTATGTTTGTAAGTATGTATGTATGTATGTATGTATGTATGTATGTATGTATACATGCCATTTGAGTGCCTTGTGTCAGCAGAGGCTAAGAGAATGCATCAGATCCCCTGGAACTAGAGTTACAGCTAACTTGTGAGCTGGGAGTGTTGGACCCACGCCAGGGGAGTCAGGGTATCCCAAAAAACACGAGAGGCCTTCTTGTTGTAAAAGCATGAGGCAGTTTAATGGCAGGGCCCCGGGCTAATGTGTACCCCACGCAAGAGGTAGAGGCATCGACCCTGAGACTCAAAAGCTAGGGGTTTTTATAGGGAGTTATAGGGAGAGGGTTGGGGGATTTGGGGGGAACTTGGCGCAGCTTCACACAATTGGCTTGATTACAAGTCAGTAGAATAATACATGCAGGTTGTAGCATCAACAATTCCAGGGAGGGTCAACGAGACCCAGGCCACCAGATGGCCACTGAGTCAATCAAAAAAATAACCCAAAACAGTTCCTGCGTTTATGTCTATCCTTGGGGCCACCCATCCTCAGGAATGTCCAATCAAGGGACTCGCCTGGACTTGTTATTGTAAAATCTTCAGCTAGGCCTTCAGGGCCTGTCAGGCCTCAGGCCTTCAAGTTCCTAATATTGCCCTATTTGTCTCATGTTATACTTTTGACTATAAGTTCTTTGCTTTTCTTGAATTCAATTCCTTTCAGGAGCCAAAGCCAGGCCATCTGCAAAAGCAGTCAGTTTTCTTAACTGCTGAGTCATCTTTCCAGACCCTCATCCCCCACCCCCACCCAGCCTTATTTTTAAAAACAAGTTCTCCCACTGAAACTGGAGACTACCAATTCATCTAGCCTGGATGGTCAGTGAGTCCTGTGGATCTGCCTACCTCTGCCCCTGCCCCAGTTCTGGGGTTACAGCCACTGGTTTTCTATGTCGGGGTCTGGGATCTGAGACCAGGTCCCCCTGCTTGCACAATGGGCCCTTTACCCACTAAACCATCGCCCTAGCCATCCTTGCACTGTTCCTTCTAAAACTTGTCAATGTTGTCAGCTAAAACATGTGACCTCATCTATAAGGGAGGGATGGACTTTGGCCTTGTGTTAGCATCGCTCTGTGCCCCTCTACAGACCCATAACCCCCTGGGCTGTGGGATGAGAGCTCTTCATCTCTCGGGGGCAGCTGATACAGAGGCAAAGAGACAAAGAGATTTCCACATTCCCCACATGGCCATGCTGGGCCCGGTGTGCTCGGTAACTCAGGTTCAATACCCGTGGTCACCCATCGCTGCTGGGTACGCGCAGGAACTCAGGGGCCTGGGATTGATTCCCATAAAAAGGCACATCTGATCTCTTTAGCCATATCCCACAAATGGATGAATCCCATGTGCCCTTCCTTTGAAGTTCCTGGGCCACTTTGTTCTCATATACACAGAATAAAAGATGTGGGTAACTGCGAGTCCTTGATCTAGGGAAAACCTGACATTCCTGACCACGCTTGGCTCTGGGTAGGTATAGAGCTTTGAACACAATGGCCAGGGTCCAAGTCCTGGCATCATAGATCCTAGAAGGCTTAAGAATCTGAGGCCAGGGGCCAGATAAGGCCAAAGCCTCCCATTTGCTTAGCTGTCCCCTCCCGATGTGTGCACAGGTACATATTGTGTTTGCAGAAGGGACTGTCTACTCTGGCTACTTGCTGGCCTTCCCAGGGTTTCCTGCCAGTGTCTTTGGTTCCCTGGCCAGAACACAGAAGCCATGGTTTATTTCAGACCACTGGATAGAAGACTTGGAGGGCGAGTCTGGCCTCATAGCATAGCAGGCCGACAATCCTCCCTGGACCCTCAAGCAGCTGCCGCCGCACACTACACTTCCATCATTAATGCCTTTTTCTGTTTTTGTTTTCTGAGCCAGGGTGTACTGGCTAGTTTTGTGTCAACTTGACACAGCTGGAGTTATCACAGAGAAAGGAGCTTCAGTTGGGGAAATGCCTCCGTGAGATCCAGCTGTAAGGCATTTTCTCAATTAGCGATCAAGGGAGGAGGTCCCCTTGTGGGTGGTGCCATCTCTGGGCTGGTAGTCTTGAGTTCTATAAGAGAGCAGGCTGAGCAAGCCAGGGGAGGCAAGCCAGTAAAGAACATCCCTCCATGGCTTCTGCATCAGCTTCTGCTTTCTGACCTGCTTGAGTTCCAGTCCTGCATCCTTTGGTGATCAACAGCAGTATGGAATAAACCCTTTCCTCCCCAACTTGCTTCTTGGTCATGATGTTTGTGCAGGAATAGAAACCCTGACTAAAACACAGGGTTTCTCTGTGTAGCCCTGGCTGTTCTGGGTCTCAGTCTGTAGACCAGGCTGGCCTTGAACTCAGAATTCTGCCTGTTTCAACCTTCCACCTCATGCTGGCGTTGTAAACTACTCATTCAAAACTACAGACAGGTGGCGGTGACACAGCCCTTTAACCACAGCACTTTGTTCACAGCCTTTAATCCCAGGCAGAGCCAGGCAGATCTGAGTTCAAGGCCAGACTGGTTGACAAAGCAGGACAGCCAGGCCTACCAGTACCAGAGAGGCCCTGTCTCAAAAACACCGAAACCAAAGGCAAAATACAGGCATGATGACACGGGCCTTGGGAGGCAGAGGCAGCCAAATATCTGAGTTCAAGGCCAGACCAGTCTACATAAGGAGTTTTAGGCCAGCCAGAACTACATAGTGAGACCTTGTCTTAAAAAACAGCAAAAACAAAACAAAACAAAACAAAAAACAAAAACAAAAACAAAACAAAACAAAAATACCCAAGGCCTAGAAGGAATCTTACATAGTTGTCAAACCTGATCCTGGCACGTTGGCCAGTGACATCCGGGTCAGAAGAGTACAAACAGCTCAGGGGAGTGGTGAGCCTTAGCCGCAGAGGCCTGTGTACATGTCTGGGTAGAGGCACAGGCACCCAGGGTTCCAGAGCAGAGGGAGTCCCAGGAGTCTCTGGAGTACACAGAGCTGTTTCCTCTTGGACACCTTTGGAGATGGAGGACTCACTACCCACTAGCGACAGATTGTGTAGCTAGACTTCCTTCCAGGGAGATGTAATCCCATCTCCCCCCCCCCCCCAAGTTTCAACAACACGATGAGGCAAGATTCCACTGAAGTTCACTCTGGGGAATCAATGAGTTTGGGGTTTCCTTACACAACATAGGTGAGGGGTTACTGGAGTGAGAATGCTAGTCCCAAAGGTCACACTGGAAAAATCTACCCAGCAAGGAGGATGGCTTCCCATAGCCACATGAATGGGACCCTCCCTCTGGTCTTTCCTGGCCTACAGACTTGTCCTCGTTAGGGTTTTACTGCTATGAACAGACACCATGACCAAGGCAACTTTTATAAGAATAACATTTAATTGGGGCTGGCTTACAGGTTCAGAGGTTCAGTCCATTATCATCAAGGCAGGAACATGTCAGCGTCCAGGCAGGCATGGTGCAGGAGAGTTCTACACCTTCATTTTGAAGGCTGATAGTAGAAGACTGGCTTCCAGGCAGCTAGGCTGAGGGTCTTAAAGTCCATGCCCACTGTGACACACTTCCTCCAAAAAGGCCACACCCACTCCAACAAGGTCACTACTCCAAATAGTACCACTCCCTGGACCAACCACATAGAAACCATCACAATACTCTAGCCTTTCTCAAGGCTACCTTAGTTAGGGCAGAGCTGTGGGTAACAGGTGGCAGAGAGCTAAGGGACACATAGGTCTTGTGATGCCTTAGCTTCTCTACGAGGAGATGTAACAGTCATCAAGTCCAGCTGAGGTGATCTTTTGCAAGTGGGCACAGCTCATGAGACACATGCACACAGGGGTTCAGGTGCACACGGGTTCACTGCAGGTGCACACAGGGGCAGTACCTCACTACAGGTGCACTCGGGGGCTCACTGCAGATGCACACAGGGGTTCACAGCAGGGGCAGGAGCTCCAGACAGCTGGTCATGGTGAATCCATAGTCGAGAAGTGAGAGCTGGCCCAGTGGTTAAGAACTGTGGCTGCTCTTGTAGAGGACCCTGGTTCAAATCCCAGCCCCCACATCGTGGCTCCTAACCATAGATACCTCCAGGTACAGGAGTTCTTTATCTTCTTCTGGCCCCAGACAGCATTGTACATACAACACAACACATCTATACACATAAAATAAAAATAAATCTTAAAGAAGCAGGAAGACATGAATGCTTGTGGCTAGCTCCCTCTTTGATCACAGACTAGGTTCTAGCCTGTGTAATATTCTACAGAATGGGTTTCCTACCTCAGTTTACCCGGATCCCTCACAGGCATGTCCATAAGCCAACCTAACCCACACGATCCCTTGATGAGACTCCCGTCTCAGGTGATTTCAGATTTTGCCAGGTGGATGGTTAACACTACCCACAATATCCCTAGCTGTAAGTCAGGTCCAGAGAGGCTGTACAAAGTTCTCAAAGTTGTACCACTTTTAGTAGAACCAGAAATCCTGATTCCAAGCTCAGCGCTCTCTCCCGACTAGCCGTTGGGACTCATGGCACAGGGCTGTGGAGCTAGGGCGAGGAGGCATGTGCCAGGGGCTGACACAGCAGGTACCCAAAGGTGGGTTTCTCCCTTGCTTCCCCTTTTCTGCCACACCCTGGCCCTGCTGGGAGGCCTGTCACCGGGGCTGTCAGCTTTGGAGGGCTGGATGCTGTCCTCTCTTACCCCATGGGCTAGCCCCTCCCAGGACGCGGTGTCAGTCAGGGGATGCCCACGCTTGGGTGTGGTTTGAACTGGGAGCTTTGGCCTTCAGGGTTGTGTTGGGGAGAGATGGGAATGTGAGGATGTGGAGCCATGCAATCCTGCAGTGCTCAGGTAAGATGGCGTGTGCGGGGCCTGGCACTCCGCTTCATGCCATAGCCTCCCGGGTGCAGGAGCCCTGGATTGCTTGCTGCCTTGTCTCTTCCCATAAGGCATCTGAGTGGGGAGAGAGATGGAAGATGTGTGCATCCCAGCAAGTATCGCCCTGAGGAAAAAGGACGTGCACTCCTTTGTCTGCTAGACTGCCCCCATACTGCATCCCACACTCTGGTGGTTCCTGCAACCCTGGCTACTGCAAACACTGCCCACAGGTGCAGGTTGATCCCCTTTGCAGAGCCAGCCAGCCCAGCCCCTGGAAATGCCACACAACTCCATCCAAGTTCACCACCTGTGCTGGTTCCATTTGTTTTGTCAGTTCGACACAAGCTAGAGTCAAATGCCTCTGTCATTTGCTTGATGGCTGGTTGGCTGATTGATGTGATAGAGCCAGCCAGTTTTGCATGGCGCCACCTCCGAGCCAACGGTTCTGGGTTGTACATGGCTGAGCAAGCCTGGGTAGCAAGCCAGGAGGTAGGGTTCTTTCAAGACTTCTGCTTTTCAGTCCCTACCTCCAGGCTCCTGCTTGGCTTTCCCCTGGTGGGCAGTAACTGGTGAGCCAAGTTAACCCCTTCCTGCCCAGACCACTTTTAATCATTGTGTTCTTCACAGCAGCGGGCAGCAGATCAGACACCAGCACATGTGTCGCCTCCGGTAGAAGGTCCGAGGAATGTGTCTAACAGGGACTGTTTCAGGATAGTCTTAGTCTAGAACCCAGGCTGGCTTAGAAGTCACCATGGGGCAATCCTCCTGCCTCAGCTTTATCAAGTACGTGGATTACAGGCAAGAGACACCAGCTAAGCAGGATTTTATTTGAGAAGGGCTCACTGTGTAGTCCTGGCTGGTGTTGGATATGACTTGTAAACCATACTTACCTATAACTCGCAAAGATTCCTCCTGCCTCTGCCTCTGCCTCTGCCTCTGCCTCTGCCTCTGCCTCTGCCTCTGTCTCTGTCTCCCAAATGCTGGGAATAAAGGGCTGTGTCCCCATGCTCAGCAGCAGGGTTCTAAGCATCTGGAAATCCAAGAAGAACCTTTCACCTTCTGGGACTGGCCCGGCCACTCTGGGACATGAACAGCGAGTGCCTTTGTCCTGCCCCTGGTGGGACAGGGCTGGATGGTGTCTGTGGTCACGTGGCTTTCCTTGGAACTTAAGGCTCGGACTCCCCAGACCATGGCACATCCATGTTCCTCAGAGGAAGCTCAGCAGGAACCCGCCCCAGTAGCCTGTCTTTTCCTGGGAGTCCTGCGGCCCTTCCCTAACCCTGTCCAGGTCCTTCCTTTCAGATCACATTAGTTAACTTTTATGAAGGCCAGTGGTAGGCCTAAAGCTTCTCAGCTTCCACATGGACAGAAGTGCAATATGGGCCATGGTGCTGATCAACCACCCTGGGAAGGCGCAGGGGCTGGGCAGCAACACCCGCCATCCATTCCTTCTAGAAAAGTCACCTGTGCACCTGCCATAGCAGACACCTCAGCTAAGAGCATGAGTGGGGCTCCCAGGCAGAGATGTAGCCAGGCCTGGAGGCTCACTCGGTACCTGGGCCAGATCCAGCATGGAGCAAGTGGAAGCCATTGCAGGGAGGGGGGGACAGAGCACGTGTGCACGCTCTGTGCCCAAAAGACAGTGCCAGGGAGGCCGTCTGTCCCCTGTTTGATGTCTGTGCTTCTCATTTCAGGCCAAGGTGGGGGGGCCATCTGCTCAAGTGGGCACAAAGAAAACATTTTCACTGTGTAGAAAATTGGTTTCGGAAGGGAGCCCGATCTCAGCACAGAACCCGCAGAGAACAGCACTGGCGGGTGGAGCTGGGGCTGGGCCTAGCGGCGCTGCCCAGGGCAGGGCAGGGGCAAAGAGATGAGTGCCAGGAAAGAGGTGTCCTATCCAGGCCGTCTCTAGCATCAAGCCCCTTCCTAGGGGACTTTACATAGAGGGCACACATCAGGGCTTTGTGTGTTTGTGTGTGTGTCTACCTGTGTGTATGTGTGTGTGTGCGTGTGTAGCTCTCTCTGTGGTGTGTGTGTGTGTGCGCATTTACACACTTGTGTGTGAGTATGTCAGGATGCAGAGACCAGAGGTGGCTCTCTACTGTCTGACTCATTCCCTTCAGACAGGCTCTTTCACAGAAGCAGACATTTACCAAACTAGCAAGCTCAGCCTGTCTCTACTCTCCTATTCTGGGGTCACAGGGACATACGGCCATACCCATCTTTCATGTGGGTTCTGGGAATTTGATGGGTCCTTATACTTATGTAGCAGGCACGCTTACCCCTGAGCCACATCCCCAGCCCCTCCGTTCACATACAGCACTACACGCCACTGAGTGTGTGGACATCAGCTCTCTCCTTCAATCATGTGAATCCCGGGGACCAACTTCAGGCTGTCAGTGCCTTTGCCAGCCCAGCCCTCCTTTTTGGGGTGAGTGTAGTATTAGGTGGGTTTCTCTCTCTCTCTCTCTCTCTCTCTCTCTCTCTCTCACACACACACACACACACACACACACACACACACATTGGTCGTGGTAAATAGATAAGAACGTTTTCTTTTTTGAGTGTGCACACAACACTATGCCACAATGCTGAGTAGTACTTGCTGTTCCTCTAGTCAGAGCGTCTGCGTGACGACAAGCAGAGGCTTCGTACCCATTAAGCAAAGGCTCCGTTCAGCATTCAACCTCAGCCCTGCCTCTCATAAGTGCTGGTGTGTGTCTGATGCTGGGGAGGGAACTCGGGGCCTCGGCCACTCTAGCCAAATGCTCTACCACTGAGCTACATCTCCAGCTCCATGGTCCAAATCTACCTCTGTCTCCTAGAGTCTGTCTGCTGCAGACAGATCACAAAAGTAGAGGTATAGGCCCTTGTCCTCTGAGGACTGACTTCCTCACTAATGGCTTCAGGGTTCCTTGGTGTTGCAGTACAGAGCCGGGTCGCCTTCCGCTGTGAGGCCAAACTGTGTTTTCAACTTTGCCACCTCCTCTGCCCCCCATCAATTGATGATGGATTCTCTGGCTACTGAGAATGATGTAGATAAGTGCAGGTGAGGGGGCTGGAGAGATTACTCAGTGGTTAGAATCCTGGCTGCCCTTACAGAGGACCTGGGGACCCCCACAGCTGCTCACAGCTATCTGTAACTCCAGTTCCAGGACATCCGTTATTATCTTCTAGTCTTTGTTGTCCCCTGCACACTCATGGTACAGAAACTCATGAAAGCTCACTCACATACACATGGCAAATAAATATTTTTTAAATTTTACTTTATTGCCAGGCGGTGGTGGCACATGCCTTTAATCTCAGCACTCGGGAGGCAGAGGCAGGCAGATTTCTGAGTTTGAGGTCAGCCTGGTCTACAAAGTGAGTTCCAGGACAGCCAGGGCTATACAGAGAAACCCTGTCTTGAAAAAAACCAAAAAAAAAAAAAAAAAAAAAATTATTCCTTTTTTTTGTTTTGTTTTTTTGAGACAGGAGCTGGATGTTAGCTTCCTGATGTGGCGCTGGGAACTGAATTCAGATCCTCTGGAGGAGCAGTGAGTTAGGTGCTGCGCTTTCTCTAGCCAGCAGCTGCCTAGTTTTGAATCCAGTCTTTTAACGATAACGGGTTTGCCGTACTCGATAGAAAGGCATCCACAATCATGATCATGTTCCGTGGTCCTGCGGGTGGGTCATCACCCTTGCTCCTGTCCCGAGACACTAGGCAACACGGAGTATTTTGACGATCTTCTGTCTGTATTTTCTCACACTGCCCCTGCTTTTGGTGTCATGTCCAAGAAGTCCGTTGCCTGAGTAGTCCGTGGGTCCCTGCCTCCGCCCTCAGTGTCCTCCACTCCTTCCAGGGGAAGCCGCTCCCCGCTCCCCGCCGAGCTGGGGTTGGCCAGCAGGGCCCGCCCACCCACGCTGTGAACTCGGTAGGCTGAGGCCCTAGCTGTTTGTTCTCAAAGCAGTCTTTCTGGCTTGAAGATTCTTGGCTCCTGGTTTTGCTCTTCAGAATCGGTTCTCTAAGAATCACAGAATGTCAGCACAGATGCAGAAAGCAAGGAAAAAACACCACAGAAATGCTCCTTGAAAAGAACTGGCTTCTTTGGCACGACGGAGCGGTGTAATTCCCGGGCCAGCGCGACTGTTGAGGAAAGCCCGGATTGTGAGGGCTTTGCTGGCGCTCTTGCTTCCAGGGGTCCAGCCTGGGAGGAAAGGTGCCCGGAGAAGAGTGGAGATGTGATTGTTTAAAACTGATTGACTGTAGCACTGCAAGGTGCCCTGGGAGAGACTAGGCAAGGTGGAAGGAAGCCTCAGAGGGTCAAGAAGGAAAAGGAGGCACGGTTGGAGTCAGGGCTGCCAATTCCTGCTCCACATTGTCATTTGGGAAGTGACATTATTCACACCTACTGCCCAGAACAACCACGTGACAGCATAGCTCCGGTGTGTGGGGAGGTGGACAGTATGGACCAGGCATGAGAACTGCGGTGGCTCCTCCTTCTAGGACATGGGACTTCCACTATGTGTTGACAAGTGTCTGCCCCACATTCACGTCCCCTCAGAACCTGTGAATGGGGGTGAAAACAGGATCGAGTGAAGATGAAATTGCATGATATTGGGGTGAACCCTAAATTCCACATGGCCGACTTCTGTAAGAGAAGAGATCCAAGCCATGTGTGGTGGCTTAGGACTGTGGTCTCAGCACTTGGGAGGAACCACACTCAATACTGGCAGAGACGGGCAGGAATGAGAACCAGCCTGGCTGTCAGCAGCCTGGAAGCTTCTGGAACCGTGTAGATAAATCCCATGACCCAGCCTGTTGCAGTTCAGGTTAGTCTGGAGCTGAGGTCTAACTAGTAAAGTTTGTTTCTTAGCCATGGGGACGTAGGCACCAGGTGCAGGGTGGCCTGCAGGTCCTGCTCCGGCTGGAGGGGTCTGCTAAAGCCCGACCCACTTTGACCAGACAGACAGAGCCGGGCTCTCTAGCTATTTTGTCCTCCATGGCTATGTGGCCAGGACAGTGGAAAGGGGAGGTTGCAGGCTGTTGGTTCAAAACCCTAACTGTCCTTTCTCGTCTGCAGCCACATAGGTGTTCAAGTCCCGACTCAGAAAGTATGGAGTTGCTGACAGAGAATATCTAAATGGCTTGGTACAAACGAGAGGCACTGAAGTGTCACCTGGACTCTACAGTGGGCAGATGGAGGCAGGACATGGAGAGGGAAGAGAGGAGGATTTGGTCCAGGGAACAGAGGACTCCACTGAGTGGAGGGGCAGAATGAAGGGCAAGCACTCACGTGTACATACCCACATGCAGACACACACACACACACACACACACACACACACACACACCACGCACACACCTACACATAATTAAAAATAACGAAATAAATTTTATAAAAAATAAGAGTCCCAAACCAGGAGCTCCTTCCTGGGTTTCCCTATAGGGTGAGACCCTGCTGGGTACCCCCTTTTGGTTTCTGGCAACCCAAGTTCCCCAGGACACAGAGGTGCTGCTGGCACACACTTTTATTGTGACCTAGCAAGGGGAGGCAAGGGGAGAAGGGAGGAGCCATCCACTTTATCTGTGGGTGTCTTAGTTTGCTTTTCTGTGGCTGTGAGAATCACCAAAAGCACTCTGAAGAGGGTTGGTTTCATGTTCCAGGGAGGGTCTGCTGTTGAGGGAAGCCAGGGCAGGGTCTGAAATGGGATAGAAATGGCAGAAGCAGAGGCCACAAGGATCTTGCTCACCAGCTTGCTCCTCCTGACTTACTCAGCTACCTCTCTTTTTTCTTCTCTGTTTTTTGAGACAGGGTTTCTCTGTGTAGCCCTGGCTGTCCTGGAACTCACTCTGTAGACCAGGCTGGCCTCAAACTCAGAAATCCACCTGCCTCTGCCTCCCGAGTGCTGGGATTAAAGACGCGCATCACCACCGTCTGGCACAGTTACCATTCTTCTATAACAGGTCCACCTGCCTAGGGAAGGCATTGCCCATAGTAAGGTGGGGCCTCCAGTCAATCAACAACAACAAGGGAATGTCCTTACAGATGTGGTGGCAGGCCTGACTGCTATGGACAATCGCTCAACTGAATCGAGTTTTCCAGGTGCTTCTTATGTCAGGTTGACAATAAAAACAAGCGTACTGTAGCAGGGCACCAGGCATTGGGTCCCACTGTCATGAAGTGGAAACCACACAGGTATGGGCAGCAGGAGACAGAGTAATGAGGTGTGGCTAAGGGCACTGGGGTGTGACTAAGGGCAATTGGGTGTGGCTAAGGGGCAATGGGGTGTAGCTAAGGGCAACAGGGTGTGGCTAAGGAGCAATGGGGTGTGGCTAAGGGACAATTGGGGTGTGGCTAAGAGGCAAAGGGCTGTGGCTAAGGGCAATGGGGTGTAGCTAAGGGCAATGAGGTGTGGCTAAGGGCAACAGGGTGTGGCTAAGGGGCAATGAGTATGGCTAAAGCAATGGGGTGTGGCTAAGGGGCAATGAGGTGTGGCTAAGGGGCAATGGGGTGGGGCTAAGATACAATGGGTGTGACTAAGGGACAGTGAGGTAGGTCAGAGCACAAGGACCTCATGAGCAACTGGCCTAGAGATAACGCTGTAGCTAGACAATGTCACTAGATGCTGACATCAGCTAAGCCCACTCTAAGATCGGTGGGAATCTCATCTGCACACAGAATGTGAGAACCTCCAAACTGTTCATGGGGTCACTGCTGCTCTGGCATCTGCAGCTTCAGTCCTCATTCTCAAAAACAACTTAGGACTGTTGATCTTGATCATCTGGCTTTCTTGAAGTCTCCCGAGTCTGGTTCGTACAGGTCCTTCCTAGCTTCCTCCAGCTGAGACTCCAGGTTCCCACGCTGTGGTGTGCGATCAGCAGCTTGTCTTGACTCCTGGCCTGTGGCTGGGTGGGATGGGGAGAACACCTGCATTTCCTGAACGGTACGGGAAAGACGCTCGCTGCAGGGTTCTCGGCGGAGACGTGGGAAGTGACTTGGGAAGGAACATTCTGAGGGACAGTACAGGCTCTGTCTGGGGGCGGAGGCATCTGGAAGCAGGGTTTCTGAGGCTGTGGGGTGGGGGCACGTAAGAACCTCTGAATGTCTAGCCCTCCGAGAAGAACACAAAAGTTGGGCGGGCAGGGCTGTTTGCGTCACTGACTCTACCCAAGGGGCCCTGCGGGGGAGCAATACAGAGAAACTTCTGTCACCCGATGCCCACTGAGCAGAGAGCCACCACGCTCTAGTCTGTAAGACTCTGAGGAAGAACAAGACCACTCCAGACCTGAAAGTGTTGGCTCCTCCCTCTAAGCCTTGTGTTCCGCCTCTTGCAGACAGGTTGGGAGTTTCTTCCTGGAACCCTGGATCTGGACAGCGTCCTCGAACCGCCCACTGTCACCTCCAGTTCGGATCCACAGTGGGTTCAGCAGGCAGAGCTACACATTTAGCGCTCAAGTGCGAACCCATCCCAAGGTGTTCTGCCCATGCAGACAAGGCACCAGTCTGCGTGCAGGCAGAAACACCACATGAAAGCACCAAATAGCTCCTCCACTTTTCATGGATGGGGGCAGGGAGAACGCAAAGGCTGCCGGGATCGCCAGAAGCCACGCGCTGGAAGAAGACTTCCACACCTTAACTCTGACCTCCACGTGGTGCCGTGACACAAACACCCTCATGTACACACACACATAGGAAACTAAAAATAAAGGGCTGGAGAGATGGCTCAGTGGGTAAGAGCACCGACTGCTCTTCTGTAGGTCCTGAGTTCAAATCCCGGCAACCACATGGTGGCTCACAACCATCTGTAATGAGTGAGATCTGATGCCCTCTTCTGGTGCGTCTGTACTTATGTATAATAATAAATAAATCTTTGGGCCAGAGCAAACAGGGACTGAGTGAGCGGGGTCTACTGGAGCGAGCAGGGTTAACCCGAGCAAGCAGAGGTCCTAAAAAAAAAGTCAATTACCACCAACCAGATGAAGGCTCACAACCATCTATACAGCTAGTGTGTACTCATAGGCATTAAATAAATAATAAATAAATAAATCTTTTTTGGTTTTTCGAGACAGGGTTTCTCTGTGTAGCTCTGGCTGTCCTGGAACTCACTCTGTAGACCAGGCTGGCCTCGAACTCAGAAATCTGCCTGCCTCTGCCTCCCGAGTGCTGGGATTAAAGGTGTGTGCCACAAACACATCATTACACTGGAGTTTTGTTTTGTTTTTGCTTTCTTGTAGCACCTAGAACCACCTGCCCAGGAGCAACACATCCCGTAATGGGCTTGCACATTAATCAATAATCGATAAAATCATCCCCACAGACTTGTGATCTAATGGAGGCCATCCCTCAATTAAGGTTTCCTCTTCCCGGATTGCTACAGCTTGCTTGAAGTTGACAAAAAAATAAAAAATAAAAATAACAAGACAAAACAAAACAGTAATAAAACCACAACCAGAACACCATGGTTCAATTCCGCACAGGTCTCCTCAAGTTTTCTACACCGAACGGGTGTTATTATGCAACTTAAAACCTATTTTAAAGCAAATCCAACACCCTATTGCGAGGCAAAAACTCTGTCCTGGACACGTGCACTGACACTGTCCCTGGTGGGCCCTGGGACGCTGGGCCAGGCTCCCCGGCCGACGGGGCAAGCTCACTGCCCTTCCCTCCGCCTCAGGCGCTCGGCGGGCTGCCACAAGCAGGCGCGTGTCCGGGCGCGGCCCTCACGCGACACCACGAGCAGCGGAGACGCAGCTGGGACTCGAACGTACGACGCCGCTGCCTCGGAGAGCCAGTTGTCACGGCAACGCGAGGTGCCGAGCGGATCTCAGAGAGGCGGACCCGTCACGCTGACAGCCTGCGCAGAGTGTTGGAGCCGAGGGGCGGGACTTCCTGTCTCGGCCGGCCACTGCGCTGCGCAGGCGCGTCGGGCTCAGGACGGGGCGGGGCCCTGGCCTCAGCAAGGGGCGTGTCCGCTGGGCACAGACCTGGCCGTTCTTGTTCCTCTCTGTGACATCTTGGGTCCTTACCATCCAGCTCTGCTTTCTCACCGCCCCGCTCCATCGTGCCTCAGAGCCTTAGGCAGCTTATCCCGTGGCTCACTTTCAGGACCACCTGAAATCCCTCCTCCTTAGACCACCGGTTTAATGCTGTGTACCCCTTCATGTCCCTTGCCATGTTTTTTCTCTGTGGGTCTTCTCGCCATCCAACACAGTTGATAATCTTGACTGGGAAGGCAGTCCATGCACAGGCTCAGTAAACACAGACTTCCTCTTCCCTGAAAAGAGATGAGGAGGAGGCTGATCGAGGCAGGAGACGCTGGATGAAAGGACTCTGCTCCCATTATGTCAGGAGAGACATCCCTTGAAGTTCTCTGGAAAGGAAAGCCAGTGCCTTGAAGGGCATTCCTGTAGGAGTGCCCAGACCCCTTAAGGAGTCCTATCCTTCCGTCCAGGGTTAGAATACCTCTGCCTAAAGATGTCAGTTTATCCAGGCGGCCCCTCTCAGGAGAACACACTAAGATACTATACTGACTGAAGGAGACATGGTGTCACCTGGTATGGCAGAGGCCAGATATATGCCAGGCACAGAAAAGAGGAGGTGGGAACTGTTCCTGGGGCCTCTGGAACTTGTGCTGCAGGCCTCCTGGAGCCACTTCTGTGGGTTGCAGCTAGCACAGGGCACATTCTGTGACCAGGGGTTTCTGGGCTGTCACATCTGTCTTACTGTTCCAATGCTCTGCAGAGGCAAGGATGACTAAGATAGCTCATAAAAGAAAACACTTAATTGAGAGCTTGCTTACAGTTTTAGAGGGTGAGTCCATGACCATCCGGCAGGGACAAGGCGGCAGGCAGTTGACATGGGGCAGGAACAGTAGCTGAGAGCTTACGTCCTGATCCACAAACATGGGCAAAGAGAACAAGACTCGGCCTGGTGCCGGCTTTTGAAACCTCAAAGTCCAGCCCCAGTGGCACACCCCGTTCCACAAGGCCACACCTCCTAATCCTTCCAAAACAGTTCACCAACTGGGAATCAGATATTCAAATACACGAGTCTTCTGGGGCCGCTCTCATTTTAACCACCACATCTCTTGCTCCACATGGCTGTCAGTGGACTCTGGTTTCTTAGACTCGCCTTTGACAAAGGAGGACAAGTGTTTCTGGTCCAGACCACACTGCTAGTAAGTGCAAGATCTGTCCCCAGGGCTGCTTGCTGTGTCTGGAGGATCACGTGACCAGGCGGGGAGCCAGACAAGTGGCTGGGACTGCCCAGAATCGTGTCCAAACATCCGGACAAACGACTTCCCCATGGGGCTAGGCACTGTGAGGGAAGCTCTTTGCAGGCATGTGGCTTCGGCAGCCAGGGCCACCATATGCTCACTGGCCTTGCTGGCACAGCACGGGCCATGCTGGCAGCAGATGCTCCCAAAGGCGTTTCTGTCAGGATCGTGCTTGGTTTCCTCCTGTCCACCTGCCCCTGCCTCCGTCAATCCTAGAATCTGAGGTCCTTGGATTGTGTCATTATGGGGTCCAGCCGAGTCCTGTGTTCTGGCATGGAGCCTTGTGGCCAGGAATGGACATCTGGTAGGCTTCAGATCCCACAGCCAGGACATCTGTGTGGCACCGTGGTGCTGGGAGGTAAGGAGAGCCAGCACCTGGAAAAGGTCACTCTCTGCAGTGGGCCCACCAAGTGGTGGAATATCCCCAACATGCCCCAGATGGCATCTTTTCTTGCCATCAGCTTCCCAAGGGCCATTCCCACAGCCTCGCCCTGCCAGGGTTTCCTCTCCTCTGTGCTGTATCTTATGCCAAAGGAGGGAGGAGCTGGCACTGGTCAGCCTTGCGGATGTGGAGGAAGGGGCAGCCCATGACATATTCCATGGCTGGCAGTGACACTGAGCCTGCTCTGCCAGACTCAGACCTTCAGAGCTGGCAGAGGAATCAGCTGGAGATGCTTTTGCATAGCCGGAGATGGGTCGTTTGGGGAGGCCTCACTACTGACAAGGAAGCCCCAAGAAGCCAGTGAGGAAAGGCCAGCCCAGGACGCAGGTGATCCCTATCCAAAAGTGAGACATTCAGGGGCCCCAAAGCAGCTGGTGGGAGTTAGGATAAAGGATTTGGTTCTGGGGTGTCCTCTGACTGGCCCACGTTGCCATGGGAACAACCCTATGTCACCCCTAGTATTCAGCCTAGTCTGGCTGTCCTCCTGACTCGCTCAACCCCCTGTGGTCAGGATGGACCTTTCCTGGAGTCATCTGTCTGTGTTGTCAGGAAATGGCTTAGGATTCAAGAGAGCTTCCTCTTGGCTGTTTTCACAGGATCTGACTGCATCTTGGAGGGAAGCTCATTAAGTCACAGGACATAGGCAGATGAGGCAACAGGATACTCTACGAGGCGGTAAACATATTATCCCGCAGGAAAGAAAGCTCCTTAAGCTCAGGAAGTCCCTGAAACTGGACAGATTGACTAGGCCTTGAAGACCCGCCCACCAGCCAGGAGAGGCAGACCCAAGAGTTGCCTGGAAGAGGCTCTGGATAACTGGTCTACCTAGGAAGGATGCTCTCCAACCTATTGAGCTGCCTGCAGGCTGTGCAGTGTGCTCCAGGTGCCTAGCTTTCATGAGTTGTCATCCATGTTGGAGTAAGCCTTGATGATGCAGCGTCTTCTGCTCCTGTAAGTAACCCCTCACCCACATTCCTGTAACCCCAAGATGGATATAAGTAGTCTCCTTACTGTGATCTATTAATGGCTCCCTATCTGGGGCGAGTAGATGTTTGTTCAGTTTTCCCCAGGAAGTGTCACACAGCACTGTATTGTCTATAATCCCAAGTGTGTTAGTTAATTAGCCTTGGCTACTTAGCAAGTAACTCCAAAGTTTAATATTTTTAAAAGACTGGGATCTCTTTGTTATTATTTTTTTCTTTCTTGGTTTTTCAAGACAGGATTTCTCTCTGTGCCTATCCTGGAATTTGATCTGTAGACTGGGCTGGTCTTGAACTCAGAGATCCTCCTGCCTCTGGCTCTTGAGTGCCAGGATGGTGTGTGCCACCACCACCTGGCTAAGTGTGGATTTCTTTTTTTAAAGATTTATTTATTTATTATATGTAAGTACACTGTAGCTGTCTTCAGACACTCTAGAAGAGGGCATCAGATCTTGTTACGGGTGGTGGTTGTGAGCCACCATGTGGTTGCTGGAATTTGAACTGCGGACCTTTGGAAGAGCAGTCGGGTGCTCTTACCCACTGAGCCATCTCACCAGCCCCTAAGTGTGGATTTCTTATCTTAAGTCCCTGGGGTTGCAGACTCCCTGGATCTTCAGAGGTGCCTCCCTTATCTCCAAGGCTGTGACTTCACAACGGCCCGATGCACCTGTTCTCACACACATCCTTACCACACTCCACTTCCACAGCATCTTCGTATCCAAGTCCTGAACACAGTATTTACCATCCATCTACAACCCTGGGTCAAGGGGTAAAGGGTACAGTTTCTTCCACCCTCTCCTTCCTGAAATTTCTTTCTTGCATGCCATCCATGGTGACTGCCCAGAAACACCTTTGGCTGGAGCATCATCCAGATCCCCATCTTCGCTCATTACCTACACTGTATGTTCAGGAAAGGGCAAGGTCTGGGGGCAAAGGTAGGGCCACCTGCATCAGGTGGCAGAACACAGCAGAAGCACTGGCAGAAGAGGTCCCCCCAACTCTCTGAGGCCTGGGGAAGGGTCTAATCAAGAGGGAGGAAGGTATCCTGGGTGGGCTTTGGGTGCTGGGCACACAGGTGGAATAGGGAAGACTGTGTTTGGGGTCGCATCTCCCCATCTGGAGGGCCCTGCAAGCCTTGCTGAGCAGTCAGCCGGAGAGCAGTGACTGTGTGCACAGCCTGCAGCCCAGGACTGTCAGCAGCACAGAGGAGCCAGGAAGCAGCTTTTCAGCAAGGGCCTCAGAGCGTTCTTGGAAGCAGGCTGAGTATAAATTATAAATAAACAAACGAGAACTCTGCAGCAGGGCGTGGGTTGGTGGGAAGAGGGAGAGACAGGAGGCAGGCAGCCACCTAGGAGCTAAGGTAAGGCCACTCCCTGGCCTGGCACCCAAAAGGGCTCTCTTCCCATCTCTGGACTTGGGCCTCTGCATACAGGTGACAGCTCTGGGGCACCAGGGTTCCCAGGATCAGATATTGGTGTCTGACCCTTGCCATGCAGGAGAGGTGTCATGCAGACCCCTAAAACGGGGCCCAGAGGCCCACTGCCTCACACAGCCTGAGGCACAATCTCCTTAGACCAAAACAGGCCCCTGTGGACACTCATCTGTGTGGGAGGTGTCTTACCAAATGTTTGAAGGGGGAAAAAAAATCCCACTTTCCTAGTTTTTTTTTCCCTTTCTAATTTTGGATTATTTTTCTAGATGACTTCATTTCTAAGAAGGAGGTAGTACAGAGAAAGAGGACGGACAGAAGGAGTGAGGACTGAACCCTTGAGAGGGCCTGGGGGTGGGGCTAAGGCTGTGTGGGAGCAGAGTGAGCACCTGGGATAGGGACTGTGGAGCGAGAGAGAGAGAGAGAGAGAGAGAGAGAGAGAGAGTTCCGTGCTCCCTGGTGGGGTATGGGACCCAGCATCTTGACCTTCGATGTTCCCACTCTATGCTGATTCTGGGACCTGCTGCTCAGCCATGTTCCAGTGAGGTCTCCCATACAGCTAGGCTGGAAGGGCAAGGAACTCAGGAGCTGGTCTCTGGGCAAGACCTCCCTCCTGCATCACCAGAGCTGAGAGTCATGCCCAGGACACCCTTCAGCCTACACGTTTCCACAAGCCGACAGTACTCACTTGGGCTGGCTTCATGGGAAAGGACCCATTGCAAGATATTAGAAGGGTCACTGATTCAGCTAAAGAGGCACAGAGGTGGCTTTGAAGGCCACACAGCCAATAGTCATGCTCCACACAAAATCTTCTACCAATGGGCATGGATCCAGCAGCCTACTTCTGCCCTCCTGAACGCCGTGGTCCTCAGCTCTCATGCTTTCCTAATGATTGCCTCTGAGAGGCAGGGAACTGGATAGTAGGGCTTGGTCAACTGCTGGTACTGTAGCTGCAAGGGAGCCAGCGAACAAGACTTCTCCATCCCGTCTGAGAATGGTGGAATCCCACAAAGAGGAAGGTGGCTGTCATTTCTTTCACCGGCAAAGGACTTTTCAGTCGAAATCCTTAGCAACCTTCTGGATTTGCGGAAGCCTGCTAAGGTGGTCTAAGTCAGAAAGATGGAGCAGGTATTTATACATTTACATGTCAGGAGGGCTATACCATGGGGACACAGGAAAGAACAAACACCTGGCTGGAGGGTTGTGGATTCAAACCTGCGCCTGTCTGCTTTGACCACAGCTGTGTTCCACGCTCAGCTTCCCAGGCCACGGTGGCAGCTCTGGCCTGAGAGAAGAGAGAGGGGAAGGCGATGTGTGCCAGAGGACATGATTCCTTCACATCTCTGGAGTCCAGAAAGTCCAAAATAAAGATGTTGAATGGACTAGATCCTTTGGTGCTCGTCTTGGGCCTTGCTTCAGCTTCCACGGAGCTGGTGTCCATCAGCGTCCTCATGAGTATGAGTTCTAGCGCAGCCCCTGCCGTCCTTCCCAGGGCCTCTGTGTTGCTCTCAAATCTTTTTCCCTTTTGAGGCAGGGTCTCACCACATAGACCAGGCCAACTCTGAATTCATAGAGACCACCCACACCTGCCTCTGAGTGCAGAGATTAAAGCTGTGTGCATACACCTGGCATCTTTTCTCCTTTTTGAGAAGGTGGCAGCTACCTTTGATGGTGAAAGGTCTTGCCTTCCTCCAGTGGGCATGTGTGGGAACCCTTCTTCCCCACTCCCTTGCAGCTACAGTGGGGGTTGCTGAATTGGCCCCACCCCTCGGCTACCCACCTATCAGACCATCACTGAAGCAATGGGGCAGAGTGCCCTGTCTTTTAAGGTCAGCAAATGTGGAGCACTGGGTCCATGCCCATGAACGGGAAACATGTATTTGAGGCATGTAAGTTGGTGGCATCTGTGAACTCTTGTCTATATAATGCCCCAGTCCTAGGCAGATACATCTGTCTGAGGCTGCCATCCAGCCCCTTGCATGAGACATGGGCACAGAGCAGCAGAGGAGGGAGGGGCTGGGAAGACACTGCAGGTGGGAAAAAAGGTTTGGGATGGGCAGAGCTGGCCCGTTCCACTGTGGAACTGTCTCCCATGGTTATCTGAACCCCCATGTCAGTTTGTAGTTACCTAACTCTCCCATGAGGCACCACAAAGGCACCAGGGCTCTAGCCCTTTCTGCACCTTGAAACCTTGGATCCCTGTCCAGGAGGCAGAAGTCTTTCAACCCTCCTCCCAGCAGGCCACAAGAGCAGCAGCAAGTCCCTTGAGACCCATTGCAAATCCCTTCTCCTCTCCAAGTGCCCTTGGGTTCAAGCCGGTCCCTCCTCCCTAAATGCAAATGTTCTCCTCAGTGAACCCTCCAGGTTCAGAGTCGAAACAGAAATGCGGTGTCCATCTTGCTGCTCCCGCCTCACCTGGTGGCCATCACCCTTAAAGGAGATGCCAATACCACCTCAACAGTCTGGGTCTCTAGCTCAAGTGCCTCATCTCTCATCTGTCCATTCTGCTATGTGAGCCCAGTCCCAGGACAGAATCATTCATGTCAGGGCCACCTTGCCTGGCATGGTGCCTCCTAAGGACAGAGAAACCTTGGGGCTAGGCTACCTTCATTAGCCCTCCAGGGCAACCACGAGCATGACAACTCTCCAGGACACACTGCCCTGTGAAAGCTGGGACTCTTGGCCTTTCCTTTCCTAGGAGAGCCACTGATCTCTGGATGCTCACACTACGACATCGAGGGCATGTTGGGTCCTAGGTCTCGGCGCAGCTGGGAAGGCTGGTTTTGGATGGATGGATGTCCCAGAAACTGTAGAATCTGGTTGAACCGATGGTGGGACTCGGGTAGGGCCTGAATGTTCTCTGGAGGTGACCAACTCCCTAGTGCCCAGGTGACTAGACCCAGGGATTGACCATTTTCCACCTTTAGCCATCGTGACCCGGAGAGCCATTCCTGATCCCGCATAGGCAAAGGTCAGCACTGTGAGAGACACCCTGCCTTGGCTCAGTGCCAGTATTACACTTTGTGGGTGGGTGGGGGGAACAAAACAAAACCCCCAAACAAACTAAAATCCAAAAAACAAAAGGCAGCTGCCAGCAGAAGGGAGGTTGAGTAACAGCCGGGCTGAGTCACCACAGGAGGAGGCATTTGGTACGAGCTGAAGAGTATGTGGCCAGCTAGGAGCAGCTAAGAGCGGCCTCCTTAGGCCTAGAGGGAAGGGGAGGAGGGGAGGCCCACATGCTGCCCTCTCTGGACGTCTGAGGTACCAGTCAGCATCTCTGTAGAACACAGTCTTCACAAGTCCACAGGCTAGGGATGGCATGGGGCAGACCAACTTCCCCCCACCCCCTGCCTTGCATGGGGAAGCTCGGGCCCAGGTGCTACCCAGACCTCCTCAGCCTTGCCTCAGCCCAGTCTTAGGAGGCAACAGCCATAAACCATTACAAGGTGGTTGTAGGAATGAAGAGAGCCGCCTCAAGCATACAAGCTCTGGCTGCAGGCCTTCGGACCTGGGGCGCCTGCCGGACACGCTGGCAAGGCTGTTGGCTGGCACCCTGCTCTTTCCTTGACGACTTTCCCACCGTTCCTCCGTAATGCCCCTGGAGGACCTGCCTTGCCATAACTCTCCAGGATGGCTTCTGTTTATCTCTTCCTTGAGAACGGGGATTCCTGGCTCTTCTTAAGTCCTGAGTGCAGTAGACGTGGCTTTGGGGACAGCCAGGAGAGGAGTGGGTCTCTGTCCCCAGCTAGTGTCCTGGCCAGGAGACTGGGCAGCCCCTCCGCCCTGTGTTTCCAGTTGCTGCCGTGTGGCTAGGGACAGTTGGTAAAGAACCCTGCCCAGCACCGTGACCTCAACTAACACGGCACAGAGACCAGCCTCAGGGAGCCTTGGGTGAGCCTGGTAGGGTGTGCCAGTGCGTCTTCACTGTACCGCCCCCTAACAGACAAGTGTCTGTGTGCTGGTGACACCCTCATCCTACTGAAGCTTCAAGTTTGGGAGCTAACAGATGTCTGAGGATGGTTTTCTGTCAGATATTGGGAACCTGAAAGAAAGGAGTTGCCTGAGACCACCCAGCCAGGTTTGCTGGGACAGGCTAACCCTGCTCCATGAGATATCCCACTTCTCTTCCGAGGATGGGCAGGGATTCCACAAACTCATTGGCTTTACCCAGCTCAGAGCCCGTGTGGTCCCAGTCTCTCCTTCGGGTGTGGTCTGCTCCCTGCTCGCTCTAGCGGGTGCCTGCCTCTCCCGCCCCCAAGCTCCCTGCGGGAAGGGGTTCCTATGGCACCCCTTCCCCCGCACACACTTAGCTCACTGGAAGCCATCTGCCCGGAGATGGTGGCAGCAGATGCCTCAATGCACAGCGGTGCCTGAAACATAGTCGACCCAGTGCCCAATCAACCTGAGCCCGTCCCATCAGGGCAGGGGCTGGGGCCAGGGACTTTTTTTTGCACAGTGAGGACAGGCAGGTCTTGGACCCAATGGCATTTCTAGGATACACATACAAAGTTGGTTTCCAGGCCAGACTGGGAAAAAAGAGCCCTTAGCCTCATCCTTGCCAAGGATGTCTGAAAGCCAAACCTGCTTCTTCAGCCTCAGGAACAGGGTAATGGAAGACGAACCAGGCGTGAGACAGAACCTTTGTGGGCCATGGCACCTTTCAGAGCATGGTGGCACACAACTGTAATTGGGAGCTGAGGCAGGAGTTCCCCCACCATGGGCTACAAGGGGAGACCTATCCCAGTACACAATGAAACGACAAAAAGACAAGACTTGGGTTGAGCCTGGAATCCTCTGGATTGATGCTAGAACTGTCATGATTACAGAAAGAACATTCCCAAAGATCTGCTTCTGTTGGAGCTGCAGACCTCTGGTATAGTCCCACGGCCTGTAGCCCAGTGTTCAGTGTAAGAGAGAAAAATTCATTGTGTAATCCTGCCTGGGGCACCAAGGTGGAGACATCAGGAGGCTCTGAAGGCCAGTCTTTCCATCCTCCCCGGTTCACCCTGCATCCCCCTCGCAGCGTCCCTGCAGGGCGAGTGTGCAGACACAGGCGCACCGACAGGCGCGCACACGCCTCCAGGCCGCCTCTGCTCCCCTCGCATCTTGCATTTGTTTTGCTTCAGCAGGGCTCGAATGGGGACACGCTGCACTCTCAACTAGCAGCTCCCTTCAGCCCCCCCACGGAGGTGCCATATGTCAGTGTCATGAATAGGCATGAGGCTTGGGGGCGGGGCAATGGCAGCTGCCAATCACTGGTTGGCTGAGTGGCGCGGACAAAGCCGAAGGGTGTGGTGGGTCAGGGTCTGAGCGGCTGTTCTGAGTGGGGACCCCCAGCACCCAGAGGGCCTTTCTAAAAGCAAAGCCAGATCTCCAAAGGTACAGGCAGTAACGGCCCAGAGTCACCAGAGTCCTCCATCTTTGTGGCTTATAATGCCAGCTGAGGGGGTCGTGCACTTCTTCAGGGATGACTATGTCCTACTCCCAGGA
This sequence comes from Mus pahari, assembly GCF_900095145.1. NCBI lineage: Eukaryota > Metazoa > Chordata > Mammalia > Rodentia > Muridae > Mus > Mus pahari. Next base: position 86,670,744 of record NC_034603.1, on the reverse strand, counting down.
CACAGGCCCTGGCCTTCAGGAGTCAGGGCCAAGCCTGCACCTGCCAGAGCAAGGGAGGCAGTCAAATTTAGCTAGAGGTGCAGTGGGTCACTCCAGAAAGACTCAGAGCATCCCAGAGCCTTGAAGATGGCCAGGATTCTGCGGGTAGCTGCCAGTGTGCTGCCAATGATCCCGTGTGCCAAGTGTGCCGCAGTCTGTCTGTAGGCAGCACCCTGGCCGTTCTCTGCTTCTCTGTCGCCAGCCAGCGCTGTGTTTCTGGGGTCCGCCCATCCTTTTATCTCCACAGCTCTGTCGTTTGTCCCCTTTACCTTGAGGATGTGGGCGACCCTTTGCTTCCTGCGGTCACATGTCAAGCAATGGACACTGGCCGTGCAGTTATCCCTTCCCAGAGATTGTCTAACCCAACCACTGGTCCCCTCAGCCGAGACCTTTTCGGCCACATGACCAGTGGCCATGTTATGAATGAAGGGACGGAGCCTGTGTCCGTCTGGGTGGTGGGAAGGCTCTGCCCACTCTGGGCCGCTGCAGGCTCCTTCGCCTCATTTCCAGCCCTGCTGGAGGCTGAGTATGGATCAGACTGACTGCTCCAGGTTAATTGGCTCTCTCTCCCCTGCCAGCATGACGGATCCTGCATGACATTTCCCCAGATAGTTAATTGATAGCCAAGTAATTTGTCATGGAGACCTCGTTATATGCCAAGTGGGTCCCCTAAGCTGTTAGCGGCTGTGCCCCAGAAATAAGATTGGCAAGTTAATAATGGAGCCTTAATCATACTGTTCCTTGTCAGCGGAGGAAAAGGACATCTAGGAGGTAGAATGGCGTTTTCCTAGGACCTCAGAGACCAAGCTGCATGAAGTCCCGAGGGCTGTCTCTTCACATCAGGTACCTGCCTGTGTCCTCACACAGGTGCCCACTTTTGGAAACCGCTTCGGTCTTCTATTGACAAGTCCTCCTCCCAAGATGAGCTAAGACTTATCCGGGTTCTAGGTTCTGGCTGGGTTTTGATATCTCCCATGCTGCAGGACACATGATGTGGCTTAGGCTCAAACCCCCACCCTGAAGTGCTTGGGGCTTCTGCTGTAGACCCGGCTAGAGAGTCTGGGCTGCTGAAGCCAGTGTGCCCTGACATGGGAGAAGCCTGGTGGAGATGAGGAGAGCCAGGCCTGGACCACAGGGGTCAGTTCTGCCCCCATGAGCCATCAGGACCCACTCCTGCTTTGCTTTGCTTGCCTCTGAGTGTGTGACTGTAACCAGGGTGACTCTGCATGACCCCAGTCCACTGCTGCTCCTAAGGATCACCTAGAGCAGCTGCTCAGCCTCCTTAACGCTTTAACACTGTTCCTCAAATTACATGACTCCCAGCAATAAAACTATTTTCATTGCTACTTTGTAACTGTAATTTTGCTACTGTTATGAATCATAATGAAAATATACCATATTCAGAATGTCTGATAGGCCATGCCTGTGACATGGTCACATGACCCCCACAGGTTGTGACCCACTAACCTAGAGGGAGAGGAGACCATGAGCAAGGTGCTGCTCTGCCTGCTCCTGTGCCAGGGCCCTAGGGCATGAGAGCCAAGGGGGCAACAGAGTTTCCGGCTGCACAGTCCACTACCGCATCACTGGGCCCTAGCCTCGGCTTCAGCCACCAGGACAGCAGCCCTTTGGTTCCGAACCATCTGAGACCCAGGTGTGGAAGGCTTCCTGCCCGTTCTCTGGCACTCTGGGAAGGTGGAGGACCTCTATGAGGTGAGGTTTAGGTGAGACAGTAGAGATGTAATCCTGAAGGGGACCACAGGACCGCTTTTCCTCACTCCCTTGCTTTCTGGCTGTCATGAGACCAATCCTGGCTCCTGACTAAGTAAGGCATGCTGCCTCCCCTCAGGCTCCAGAGCGACTGGCTGGTACCCTTGGCCATGAGCCAAAATAAACCTCTCTTTTTCTTTAACATGGTTCTCTCCAGTGTTTTATGATAGTTGTAAAAGCTGACCAACTTGGGTGGTCTTGCTCCACATAATTGACAGGGGAAACTAGCAAATGTTACAGGAAACCACAAGCACCCGAAATGATGTTTCTGTATCTGAACTGTTTCGGTGGTTACAGGTGAGGACTAGGGGATCAAATCCATGCTAGGCAAGTGCTCTACCATTGAGTCACACCTTAGCCTGCTGGTACAAGAACTCTCATGGTAGGTTTTGTTTTTGTTTTTGTTTTTAAGAGCCTCCTTTTAGATTCTCTGACTGTAAAACCATCAGGAGCACTGGTTTCTGAGGTAGAAAGGACGGGCACACAGCTCGAAGGGTCTTGTGCAGGATTAAAACAGACACTTTGTTGAGATGGAGAATCGTATGGGGCGCAGACCTGAATGAACCTCAAGATCATGATGGAAAACCCCCAAGCATAGGAGGGCTACCCTTGGCGGCCCGTGGTGGTGCATCAGAGGTGACAGGGACGAGTTGGTCTGGGAGGAAGAATGTGTGTGTGTCACTTAGCTCTTTGGCAAACAAATTACCTCAGATCAAAGACTATGGTGTGTTGCTTCTGAGGAACAGAAGACTGGAAGCAGATGGGCTAGGGGCTCTTCCCCAGGGTCTCAAGAAGTTACGATGATGACAGCCAGGGCTGCTGTCAACCAAAGTCTGGGAAGGTGGAGCAGACATTCTCAAGATGGTATCCTCAGAGCAACTTGTGACATAGCAACTGAAGATACCAGAGGGAGGGAGGGAGGGAGGGAGGGAGGGAGGGAGGGAGAAAGAGAGAAAGGAAGAGAGAGAGGGAGAGTCAGTCACACATGTTGAAAATTGAGAATAGCCCCTGCTTGTTTTCTCATCCTTCATGAATCACACAAGTGACCCTAGTGCCAGGCAAGTAGACAAATTTAGGAGGGTGAGGGTACTAGGCTTTCTTGGAGAATGGCTACCAAAGGTGCCAAGGAGTCAAGCTCACACATGGCCTTCTGATGCCAATGCTCCTGAAGGAGATGCGTACTGCTGGGCTCCATTGTGGTGGGGTGGTGGTGGTAGGGAGAATTAAGTAATGGGTACATAGAAAGTAAGCCAACCCCTCCCTAGACAAGGCCGATTGTTAGGCCCTGGGGGGGGGGGGAACAAGAGGTTGCACAAGTAAAATGAATGCAATTATGATGCCCTACTCAGCTGAGTGTCCTGTGTGCAGGGACATGTGTGGGAGTGGACATGTGTGCATGCACGCTCATGGACACACAAGCAGTGGCTAACATCAGAGGATGGATGGGCAGCATCTGAGAAGTCAGTCTGCAGTCTCTAAATCTGGTGGGGGTTTGGGGAGGAGCAATGCTGGCAGGAGTGGGGTGGGGAGGAGCAATGTTAGCAGGAGTGGGGGGAGGAGCCATGTTGGCAGGAGTGGTGGGAGGAGCAATGTTGGCAGGAGTGGTGGGGGAGCAATGTTGGCAGGAGTGGTGGGAGAAGCAATGTTGGCATGCTCACTAGAGGTAGGTACCCAGTGGCTGAGAGGCGGTTCCTCAGGTAAGAGCACGCAAGCACTAGATACTCTTGCAGAGTTCAGTTCCCAGCACTCAAGTCTGCCTCACCACATGGCTCACAACAGTAATTCCAGTGTGAGGTCCTCTTCTTGCTCCTCAAGTACTACAGTTACATGCCCATAACATACCCAGACACATATAAAAATGCTTTTAAAATAATGAAGTAAACAATCATACGCTAAAATAAGTTTGCCTGTGAGAGGGACTCAGGCAAGAAGGTGCAGACGTCTCACTACAAGCCAAATAATGCAGGTGTCTGGCTTTGACTTGAAAACCACCATGAGTGAGATTTAAAGGAGGAAAAGTAAAAATGAACTGGGATGTCATTCAGTTGGTAGTTTTTTTTTTTTTTAAGATTTATTTAAGCAGGGGATGGTGGCACACGCCTTTAATCCCAGCACTCGGGGATTTATTTCATGTATGTACACTGTAGCTGTCTTCAGACACACCAGAAGAAGGCATCAGATCTCATTACAGATGGTTGTGAGCTACCATGTGGTTGCTAGGAATTGAACTCAGGACCTCTGGAAGAGTAGTCGGTGCTCTTAACCATTGAGCCATCTCTCCAGCCCAGTTGGTAGTGTTTGTCCAGCAAGCACAGAGCCTTGGCTTTGATCTCCAGCACTAGTGTGGTGGCATAGACCTGTAATGTGGCCCCACTGCTAGGAGTTGGGAGAAGGAAGACCAGAGGCTCAAGGTCATCCAGCTTCTGCTGTGATAAGACCTTGTTCAAAACAAAACAAGACAAGACAAAACCCCAACCCAAGCCCAGACTACATTCTCTCCATCAAGACCAGATCCAGGTGCCTCTGCCTGGAGTCCTGGCTCCTGCACTTTATCTCCCCGTTTCCCAGGAGCCCTTAAGGACCTGGTGCAGTGGGCGCCTGCTCTGTGTGGGGAATGGGAACCAGAGTCCTACTCCATCACCACGGCAACACCCACCTGACTACCTCTTGGGCCATTCATCTGCAAGTCAGTGGTGTCCCTGTTCTGCGCCTCTGCTTTTAATTAATAAATTAGTCAGGATGGTGCAGCTGGATTGGGCTGCTGCTGGGGTGAGTGAGCCAGGTGGGTGAGCCTCTACCTTATCATGCTGACGCTTGCTCCTCACCTTCGATACCAGATCTTCTGCTGACAAGTGGGTTGGAGGTGTATTCACCCTGGCACTGTCCCTGGAGGGGAAGGTGGTCCAGGCTGATATCCTGCTGACTCTGGAGACACATACCCACCATCTCACTATTAAGGAAAGAGTCACCCAGATGCAGAGTGACTTGGCTAGACACACTTAGCATTCAAGAACAGAGACCTGGGGCTGGAGCCCTGGAGAGATGCAATCCTCAGGTCACAGCCCCAGACCTAGCCCTTCAAGGACTCTTCTGAGGAGGCAGGACAGCATACTCCTGTGTGACAAGGTAGGAGCCATTGGAGTCTAAGGAGCAGGTGGGCTCCCCAGAAGCCAGGAGACAGCAAGTGGCTCTCTTGAGGTGTTGAGGAAGGGTCAAGGTTCTCCAGCCTGACCTGCCTGGTATGTAGGAGCCATGATGGCTTGGGCCTCTCTCCTCAGGGTTGGCCATGGCTAGATCATAGTAGGCGGCTCCAGCCCTGGCAGTCCACCATTCCTGGTTGTCACATGAGCAGGAAATGGGGATGACTGGGGTCCTGAGTGACACAGCGGCCCCCTGGAAGCCACCAGATTCTCCCAGCTGCCAGACAGGGGTGGGGATGCTCGGAAGGGGCACAGAAACTGCAGATGAATATGAAAATCTATTTGGATCTGACTTGAATTATTAAGAGGTTCAAGAATATACTTAGCTCTAGAGAGCTGTGGTCTGCTGAGATGGACATCACTGTGGCCCTATTTTTAAGGTTCTGCGGGAAGGAGCTGAGACGCCACTGCACTTAGGGCCCCCTGCCCTCAAGCACCAGTGTCTGGATGCCCCACCCGAGACTTGCCCACATTCCATGTTCTATCCACCCTGCTCCTTCAGTTTGCATCCCCCTGACCCTGGACCCTGTACCAGCTCAGCCAGGTAAAATCCAGGCTGCCACAGCTTGTCACTTGGAGTGCGGGTTGGAGAGTTAGGGTCTCATGCCATCACCACTGATGTAGCAGGGTATCACAGCACTGGCCTGTATCCCAAGCATGCAGAGGCCCGGCAGGATCCCCACGCACTAAACTTGAGCATGTTTGAGACACAGAGCCACTCTGAACCTCATCCATCCCAGTCTCCCTGATAGCTGCATGCTGTCCTGAGCTCCCACGCTTCTGCTGTGTCCGAAGGCCATGCCAGAGCTCTGCCTACCCCTGGTCGTGTCTGGAAGGGCCATGGCTAGTGGCTTGGGGACAGGCAGGGAAGGCTGTGGAGCAGAGGTGGTAGAAGCCTGCTCCTCTAAATTTGGGGACACATGTGGGTCCCCTGCAGGGAACCTGTGCTCCCACTGCTCCAGGTCATTCCAGGAGGCCACTGAGAACCATGGCTGGACAAGGCAAGAGACAGGGGTTGCCAAAGGCAGGACTCAAAGTAGGGCTATTTCTAGTGACCTCGGGTAGAAAAAAGAAAATAGTAATGCGTTAAATTTAAGAGTAACTCCTAAAATCTGGAAGAACTTGACACTCAACTACAAATGACCCAGTTCCACATATGCCCCAACACAGGCAACAGACAAATGATGTAAAGAGGCGTTCATCCCAATATAGACAAACAGCCAATGCAGAGAGGTGCTGAAGCCATTCACCACTAGAAGGCAAGCCAGCTCCCACCAGGTCCCTTCCTACTCACTGCTGGCCAACTCCAAAGACACAGCAACAAAAGCGCTGGAAGGTGGAGACATGCCTTTGGGGTGGTGACAGGGTGGTGGGAGGGGCTGCCCCTGTGGGAAGCACCTTGGCACTGGGTTTCCTATAAAGTTAGGCATAGGGTCACTATAGGACCTCTGAGGTATGCACCCATGAGAACTGGGAACAGTTCAGGGAAGCTCTTGATATAGGCTCTGTAGGACATACATATGGGAGTTCAGGACTGGACAAACCAAATGTAGAACCCGGAGTGAAGTGGTGATACATGGTGCCCACTGAAGGAGGCTGCAAACAGGCAGACCACACACAGGCAGCGGGGCAGCTGGGCTGGCAGGCCCTTGTGGGGAAGGGCGAGTACTAGAAGCTAATAGTATGTTTTGGCGCAGGCAAGCATGGTAATGCCTGCTCACGGTGATGAATCCTTTTTGTGACAAAGTCTCAGGCCTATGTTCCTCAGGGTTGTCTTGAACCCATGCCCAGAGACTCTGGTCTCAGGCTCCCCAGACACTCCACTGTGCAAAACAAATTGTATTTTAATGACTGGAAGGATTTTCTTTCAGAACAAATCACATACAAGTCGTGTAGAAGGCCACTTTCAGGCTCTGGCCTGCTCCTCAGTATGTGGGGAGTGGGCAGAGCCCTGGCAGCCTCTGCCTGTGCAGCAGCCTGGAGAGCTACTCTCCCCGGGGCGCACAGCCACTCTGCCCAGGCTGAGGAGAGTCTGAGTGCTGGAAGGTGCCAAGCTGAGCAGCATCAGGCCTGACTTCTGTGTCTTGGGGAAGGTCTCCTGTTAAGAGTTGAACAGATGAGATAGACGTTGACCAGGCTGGGTCCCCAACCACACTCTGCTGGCTCACAGGAGTGGGAGGAGCTACCTGCTCGGGCGAGGCCTAGACAGGGGACTCTGTAAGCTGTTTTCCTCCACATCTGTGAGGGTGGTCTTAAGGACTGATGACCTTGGCCTCTGGGGCCCTACTTCTCTAAACAGCTTCCCTTCACCCAAGGATGCTGTGTGCTGGCCCCAAGCTGCCTGTGCTTGTGGGACCTGGCCGCATGGGAGGCTGGGCAGCCTTACCCCTCTCCTCACATCTAAGCTTGCAATGGTTCTAGCTAGTGTGGTTGAGCTTCAGCCTTTTGCTTCCCCCACCTCCAAATCCTACCTCCACAACTCTGTCTTGACAGGGCTTGAGAAGGGAGAAGTCTAGAAGTTAGGAAGGCAGATGGTGGGGCCAGCTGCAGGCCCTCCAGCTCTGGCTTCCACAGGAGTGTCAGGGAACATGGTGTGTGTGTGTGTATGTGTGTGTGTGTGTGTGTGTGTGTGTGTGCAGAATGTTTGTGCAGGACTGGGGAGGGCCAGTGGGTGGATGTGGACACAGCGGGGATGTCCTGCTTGGACACCCTGGGTGGCCATGGGGTTCTTGCCCATGGAGGCTGGCCTACATACCAGGTGTGTGGTGGGGAGGTTCCTCCTGCCCCACACTTCATTTTCTGGGTGACAGAACCACAGATGTATCTTCCTTATATCTGAAACTTGAAACCCCAGGGAGTGGGGACGAGCCACCAGCTCCATCAGAGACAGCAGCAGCTGACCTACCCCCAAGGGGTAGTCACTACAGGCTGACTTAGGAGGGAGACTCAGCAGCCCAGCTGAGTCTAAATGGGCCTGGTATCACAGGAGAACCATCCCTCAGTCTTTCCTCTATCACTGACCCTCACCCCATCCTGAGCACCCCCTGTGGGAATCCACAGGATTTAGTAGCTAGCTTCCCCACCATCTGTCACCTCTCCTCCAGGGAGTCTGAGAACTAGGGTGCGGGCAAGTGACATGTCACAGGTGTGCCATCTCTGTGTCCTAGCTCAGATGCCACTCTGGTGAGCCTAGAATGTGTGTGGGAGGACAGGGCACTGCAGCCCTGCCATTGGCCTGCCTCAGCAGCCCCTTCAAGGCCACCCAGACAAGAAGCCACCAGGCTAGAACAGACCCGCCTTCTTAGTGGGACGGGATTTTGACGCTCTCTGGTGAGAGGGTGGCAGGAAGAGGAGTGAGGAGCTGAGCCTGGGGCTTTCTCACCATGGGCCTCAACCAGCTTCCCATCTGGCACCCTCTGTGCAGCTGACTCCCCAACGCCCACTCTTGAGCCTGCTCCAGGATTGAGGCTTTCCCACTGCAGGTCCCTCAAGCTCAGCAGCAGACAGGCTTGAGGACAGGCACCTTGGGGGCTGCAGCCTGGCTATGACATGGCTGACAGTCTCCTGTGGCTGGGATGGTGAAGTAAGTGACCCATGAGGGTAAAGCCAGGAAGAACCAGGTCTGAATTTCCAAGAGGGGAAGGCAGAGCTGCTGGCACAGGCTGTCAACCGCAGGCTCTCTGAGCACCTGAGGCCTGAGGGCCTTTGTGTACCCTTGTGTGTGCTTCCTGGTCTGGAATGTGGTCCTGCTGGGGCATGGTGACCACACAGATTAGCCAGTGATGGAGGAGGCTGGCAGCCTCTGGCCTACGCTGGCCTAAGCCCACTGCATCTGCCTGAAGTTCCATGCACTGTTGCACCTGTGGCTGTGGTGAGGTCCCCAGTGCTTCTAGAGATCATCTTCTCAAGGTGGTGACTGTACCCAAGCTGGAGAAGGAGGCCAGAGGTCCGAGTCTTCCTGATGCCCAGTTCCCTCCAACTGCTGGTCCTTCTGCTCCTGGAAGCCTGGTTCGGGGGCTTTCGGGTCTGAGCTGGAGTCTCTGCCGTCGCATTCGGGAGACCTGCCTTGATCTGCAGGTGCTCCTGGGCCTCCTTGGGGGCACGCATTTGGCCTCTGTTCCTTCTGGCTCCTGGTAATGACACCAAGAAACAGGAAACATAAAAAGCCAGGGTGTGTCAGGAGTCCCCTTGTTCTCCAGGGGTCTGGAAGGCCTGATGCAGGGCCCTGCCTAGAGGGACAGGCAGACAGTCCTCACCTGCCTAGAGGGACAGGCAGACAGTCCTCACCTGCACAGGCAGACTCTGCCCTCAGGCTGGCCAAGTTCAATGGTGAAGCCGGGTAGGACCAGCTGCCCATCCCCTCAGCTCTTTAACATCGCAGTGGCCCAGGAACAGCCTCCAGCTTCAAGGAAATGAACATGAGGGGTGCACCTCTCACTACTTGTGCACCACCAAGGCAGGGCCTTTGTCTTTACCTGGGTACAGGCACAGCAGAGGCAGGGGTCAGAACTGAAGCTACCATATGTACCACGTTCTATTGCTGATGCCCTGTGTCTCAGCTTCCTCACCCATGCCATGGGATCACAGTACCTGCTTCTTGGAAAGACTTCTCTAAGGCCTGTTCTAGTAATACCACTTTGTGTAAAGAGTTTATGCCAGCCCTGTGTCCCTAGCTGAGACTGCTGATGACAACAGACTCACTCGACCTCAAAGCTTGAAGGACTAAACTCCTGTGATGGGAGACTGGCATGTGAGGAGAGAATGTGCTAAATAACAGAACCATGTCTGACTCCAAAGGCCATGCCCTTTCTGGGGAGACCTGGTCTGGACCTTTGGACAGATAAAGTGGACCAGAAAAGGTTAGGCAGCTGTACTGGGTGGTTTTATGTCAGCTTGGCATAGGCTAAAGTCATTTGACAGGAGGGAACCTCAATGGAGAAGATGCCTCCTTAAGATCAGGCTGTAGGCAAACCCGTAGAGCAGAACATGTTCTTAAGTAGTGATTGATGAGGGAGGGTCCAGCACACAGTGGGTGTAGTGATCAATGGGGGAGGGTTCAGCACACAGTGGGTGCAGTGATCGATGGTGGAGGGTCCAGCGCATACACAGTGGGTGTAGTGATCGATGGTGGAGGGTCCAGCGCATACACTGTGGGTGTAGTGATCAATGGGGGAGGGTCCAGCACACTGTGGGTGTAGTGATTGATGGGGGAGGGTCCAGCACACTGTGGGTGGTATCATCCTTGGGCTGGTGGTCCTGGGTTCTATAAGAAGCAGGCTGAGCAAATCACAAGGAGCAAACCAGTGAGCAGCACCCCTCCATGGCCTCTACATCAGCTCCTGCCTCCAGGTTCCTGCCCTGATTGAGTTCCTGTCATGACTTCCTCCAGTGATGAACCGTGACACAGAAGTTTAAGACAAACCCTTTCCAATCCAACCTGGTGTCTCCTCACAGCAATAATAACCCTAACTCGGATAGCAACCGCATTTGGAGGCGGGCCTTGGGTCAGCTGAGCCACAGGAGTGGGGTTTCTTGAGAGTTCCTGCTATGTTTGAAGTCTATTTTCCTCTGAGGGACCCCTTCCCTATGTCCCCTACCAGTCCCAGCCTCACACTGTAGCCCTAGGCTACAACCCTGCATCAAGGACAGGATGGATTCACACACAGCGCATTGAGGGTATCCTTCCCACACTCACCCGTCCTTTCTCTGTGCAGGAGACACCCCAAGGTGTCCTAGAGTCCTCCGGATGTACTCTCGAGAGCGGATGTCAGCCTGAAAGATACACATAGCTGTAGCCAGGCCCTGGGCATGTCTTCCCGTCCCTAGCAGCCTGAAAGCACATTCTACTCTTCAGGGGCAGCCCACATAGGCTCATCATGTCCTTTGGGGTATCAGCCCCCAGTGTGTAGTTGACAGTGATGCTCCAAAGACCTTGCTTTTCCAGGATGCTCAGCCTCTCTGACTCACAGACTGTTTGTTTTCACTGCTGTCCCTCTGATGAGTGTCAGCTGTGCGCCTGTTCATCTCCAGAAAGTTTGACAAGTTACCATCATAAAAAAGGGCTGGTGGACCACAGGTGGAGCCACAGTGTGGGACTCAGTTCTGAATACACACACACACACACACACACACACACACACACACACACACCCCTCCTCCACCTGTAAGGGCCTGGCCTCAGGAAGCCTCTGATCTCAGCTCAGATGGGTTTAGCTTAGCTTTGGGATCACAAGACTCACGGACAGCAATAGCTAATCCTGCAGACAGCAGCTGCTCTTCAGCTAAGGGAGGTGAGCCGTGGGATGTCCTGGGCTGTACCAGAGCAGAGGGAAGGAGGACCCTAAAGACAGGCATCAAGCCCTTCTTGGAGCACTTTGGGGAAGTGGAATTGTTGGGAGGGTGCTCTGTTGAGGGGCCAATGGAAAGAAGATATGCCAAGAGCCACAGCCCGTCCTGCCGGGCAGACAAAGCCTATTCCCTTCCTCCCTGACAACCTGGGCTCCCAGGCTAGGTCATCACGTGCTCGCTCTGCATGTGGTTTGGCAGGCTCTCTTGTGACATGTGACAGGCGTGCTCTGGCTTCCAGTACCCAGGGTGCTTTGCAGGAGGCTGCCCTCTTACTTGCTAGGATAGAAACCACTGTAACGCTGGGAAACACCACGGCTAACAATGCAGGTGTGGGGCTGTATAGCACTGGACTGCAGGTGCTAAGGGAGTGCATCACTGGCTTTCTCTCATTAGATGGTCCTCTTCTGGGGCTTGAGAGACCACTGCACCTGTAACCTCAGTAACACCTCAGAAGAGGGCCTTCCCTGGGGGATGACAAGAGCTCACTCATTCTCAGAGACCAGCTCTGGGCCGTCTTTCCAGGAGCAGGGATGAGCATCCCAGGAGGCACGGCCTGCTGCTGCCCCCTGGAGGCCATCCTGTGCACTGTGCACCTGAGGGCTGAGCCTAGGCTCTGGGCAGTGCAGCCTGTAGCCCTTGTGCTGCATGCCCTCCCTCCACATCTTCCAAAGACCTCAGAGCCTCCAGAAGGAATGGAGCTGTGGCCTGAAAAACTGTCCCACAGCTGATGCAGACAGCAGCTGCTCTAAGTCCCTTGCTGGTAAGCCCTGGAACTGGACACTTCCTGCCTCCCTGCTCTGGCTGAGTTGCTCGAATGCATCAAATTCCTCCTGAACCAGGGCTTTTGACAGTGCTTTTCCAGAGTCTGGACTGTCCTAGCCTCCTCTAAAGAGTGGTTTTTCCTGGGCTCTCAACCTAGGGTTTGGACAGGCACCATCACGTGACAGGTGCATGTTGGGGTGTCAGCTGCATGCTGCTTTCCTGTAGGGTGAGATGACTGGCTAGTCAGGGTGTTGAGCCTCTGGGTCCCTGAACAGCAGCTTAGGTAACAGGTGTCTGGCAGAGTCATGGCCTGGGGTCCCAATTGGGTCTTTGGCACCAGCACAAGCCTTCTCAATGGTGCCCTAGAGTGACCCTGTGAGAGCCCCTGACCAAGGGTTGCGTCCGACTTGTCCTGCTTTCAGGTTCTCTCACCAAGGGCTGGGACCTGTCCTCAGATGCCTGCAGAGACCCACCCCAAGTGAGACTGGGTGGTGGTTTGTATATGTGTGGCCCAGGGAGTGGCACTATTAGGAGGTGTGGCCTTGTTGCAGTAGGTGTGTGACTGTGGGTGTGGGCTTTACACTCTCACCCTAACTGTCTGGAAGCAGCTGCCTTTGCAACAAGAGGAAGAACTCTCTCAGCTCCTCCAGTGCCATGCCTGCCTGGATGGTGCCATGCTTCCCGTTATAATGAAATGATAACTGACTGAACCTCTGGACCTGTAAGCCAGCCCCAATGAAATGAGTGCCCTTGCAAGAATTTCCTTGGTCATGGTGTCTCATCACAGCAATAAAAGACAAACAAGACAGACTAAGTGGCAATGTCACCCCACCCCCACCACAACTCCCCCACTCCCACCACAGCCCCCATACCTGGCGTATAGGTTCTGGGATCCGGAACCTACAGCAGTGGTGGGTGAGGCGCACAGCGACCTCCAGGCTTATTCTGTGGCCCACAGAGACATAGAGGGGCTTGGTGCTGTGGTCATGGCTCCTCAGGGCCTGTGGAAGGAAGACAAGCATGGAGGGGCAACGTCACTGAGGGGCAGGAGCAGCCTCAGTCCTGAGGCCGTGAGGATGTCCTGGAGGGCTGCAAGGGGGTCACAGGGTGCAAGGGCTCTGGGGCTGTGGGCCCTCAGGTGTCTTCAAGTGGCACATGGGGTGAGGGTAGCCAGAGGAGAATGTGACACAGCATACCCTGGTTGGTCGCAGGATATGTAGGGAACACATATGTAGATATGTGAGGGTCCAGCCCTCACAAAGTGCATGTGTACATGTGTGCATGTGTGCATGTGTGCATGTGTGCATGAGCTAGCTGCCTTGTAGCATGGCCTAGGTCCAGAGTCTGGGCAGCTTTCTGGCTACTCACCATTCCCAGGACAGTCCCAGAGCTGCCTATCAGAGGAAATGTGTCTCCCCCAGCCTGCAGGAGCACAATCTGGGAAACAGAGAAAAAAACTGTAAAAACACCTTTTTAAAAACGTGTATCACAGGAATGCTAGTGCACACCTTTAGTCCCAGCACCAGACAGGCAGAGGGCAGAGCTCTGTGAGTTTGAGGTCAGACATGACTACACAGTGAGACGCCATCCTCAGGAGCATTGTTCACCTTCTTTGAGAAGGAGTCTCATTGGCCTGGAGCTCACCAAGAGGCCTTTGTGCCGTTCTGATGCTGGCATAATAAGCACGGCCCCCATGCTCAGCACTTTTTACATGGCTAATGGGAACCAACCTCAAGTCTTTATACGCAAGACAAGCACTTAACTGATTGAGCCATCCCTCAACCCACTGCCCGTTCTCAAACAGCTGAAGGGCAAACTTCATTCTTTAAAAGATTATCTTTAAGAACAGGGCATGCATAGATGTCTGTGGGGGATGTGAGGGCAGAGAAGCTGGGGCATCAGATTGCTGGGAGCTGGAGTTACACGTGGTTGTCAGCTATGCAACACAGGTGCTGGGAACCCAGCGTGGGCCCTCTGCAAGAGCAGGATGTACTCTAACTCTTGAGCCATCTCCCCAGCCCAGCAAACTTCATTTTAAAGGCCTAAGCAGGGATGCGAGGTGCCCTCCCAGATCCCACAGGGCTACACCGCAGAGGCCACACTGAGTATGTTGGTGACTGTGCTGAGGTCGCTGCCATGAAGTTCCCTCTACTCTGATAACTGAGGCTTAGAAAAAGGGCTGTGGTTTGCCAAGGCCCCAAGAGGCAGGCAGAGGGCACACAGGTGACACTGGGCACAGCAGTCCATGTCCAGGCTGAAGCTGCCACCTCCTGAAAGCTTCCTTTCCAGCTAGGGACTTGGCACAAGTCAACTCACAGCCCCTTTCTGCTGGGTGGGGACAACCAGGACATGCATTGATCAGGCCGCCATGAGAGAGCAGGCTGCCATGAGCGATCAGGCCACCATGAGTGGACCTGGGTCTGTCCACTCTACCAGCTCAACAGATAACTCACTCTCTACACAGGCTCCTGGGAGCTAGGAAAGAGACAGTCAGGTTCCTTGGAACTTGTCCCGTGGGAATAAACATTATGTCAATGGCTTCCCCTGGATGAAGATGGCACACCCACAGTGAGGATCTAGGGTAGAAAATGGTGCAGTGGGGGCCGAGCAAGGGCCACAGTCACGATGACAGGAAGCAGGGTCTGCAGGCTGGCTGTGAACACCACGGAGGGAAGAAGGTGGCTAGCGTGATATGGAAACCCTGTCCCCAGGGACTGGAGGGCGTACCCCTGCATGAGTGTTGTCCTGGCACAGAGGCAAGGAAGTAGGGGAGACAAACATGGTGGGAGGCCCCAGGAAGCTTCTGAGAGCTGAGCCACTGCTCTGAACTGTCCAGAGGCACTTGGAAGGCAGTGCCCAGGGAAAAGTAGGTCTGCTTCTGGGTAAGAGACCAGTACCGTGAGGGTGTGCCAGCAGGCCAAGAGAATCTGAGGTGCCCAAGAGGTGGCCAAGCCTGGGCCCCAGGGCTAACACAGGCACACACTGGTTGAGTTACAGGGAGTCCCAAAGTCCTTCTCACCTTCTCCTTGTGCAGGGCATTGTTCTCCAGTCCGTCCACCTGCAGGAGCTTCTTGGCCACCCCAATGCAGGGCAGCTCTGTAAGGACACCAAGGTGGCAGGCCACCCCGAAGCCTGCAGGGGAGCAAAGGGAGAGAGTAGGGTGCTGAGGATGGGATGGGGAGCCAACCACAATCGCTAATGTATAGACAGAATCTTGGGCCAAACTGACAGCACTGTGAACGGGCCCTCTGTCCTGACAGCACCAGTGTCAAGGAGGGGTTTGGGAAGCCCCCCTCCTCTGACAGTATGGCTGAACTAATACATACACATCCTCATGACCCTTCACCCTCTTCCATCTGCTGCTATCCTCAGGCCTCTGCAGAGACGGGTCACCTAAGGTCTGGACCTTCTGTCAGCGTACCTGGATTGAAGCGGCTGGGAACATACACCCAGGAGTGGCCTGCTGGCCCAGAACTGCTGTCCAGATTAGCATGTGTGTATCTTTTGGCTCCAGGCCCATGGTTTCTAGCCAGTCCCCTCTCATTCCTGATGGCTCTGAAGGCCAATAGCTCCCTCATGCCCTACTTGCAAGTGCCATTGTACTTTTCCTCAGGACGCAGTGCCCTGGCATTCACAGGGACAAAGCCTGCAGGTAGCTCAAGGCCAGTGTGGGAATGGAGGTAACCTGAGCTCAGTCATTAGTCTGTAGTCATTGGGTCAGCCTAGAGGAGGTACTGGGTATGGGCCAGTGTAGGGTACTGGGGGAGGTAAGTGGGTACAAAGAGGTGGGGTAAGAGGAGGTGGAAAACATTCTACTACTCTCACAGCACCCAGGTAACGCTTTTAGGAGAATTACCTCGTTGGTGAAGTACCCCGTTTCCATCCACAAGAAGGACCTACAGAGTCACAGGGGAGTCAGTCAGCTGGGCCGTCCTGGGGCAGTGAGAGGGGGAGATGGCAACAGAGATCCTGCTTTTTGAAAACCTTATTCCCTTCCCTCTGTGGGTGGCAGTGGCCTGAGAGGACCTTCCCTCCCTAAGCACAAGCAGAGGGGTTCTCCTCACCTTAGGAGGCGCCTACCTGGGGCATGAGGTCTGGTTCCTTCTCTTGCAGCCGCTGTACCAACTCTACCAGGAAAGGGACCTCTCGGAAGGCCAGGAAGCCTGACACATAGGGGGCCTTCAGGCCAACCATGCGGCTGTCCTCATACACCACCTGACAGCGAGGAGGCAGGGACAGGTCAGATGCTGGCTGCAACCACCTGTTCCATTTCATTCCTCTGCCTCCCACGCATGGCTTCCACCTGTGGCCAGGATGAGCCTAGGGTCTGAAAGACAGGGTGAAATTATCTGCCTGCAAGTGGGTGCTGGAGAGTCAACTTAAATGTCATCTTACAGGTGCTTGCATGGGACCTGGTGTGGATGAGAGCCCCCAAGACCTAGTGTACAGGGAATAGACTGGGGCCTGGAGTATAGGAGGAGCAGCAGCATCCCTGAATCTCATCTCTTTCAGGAGCTTGGCTGGGGTGGTGGCCAGACTCAGGCCGACCAGCTCCTTGTACTCCTTCCTCACTCCTTGTCAGTGTGAGCTGACCACCTGCAGGGATGCTGAGGGTTAGGGTTAGGGAAGGCTCAGAGTATGCCCTGCATGAGTATACTGTGAACCTGGCAGGGCTGAATGCACCTCAGAAGGACCATGGGGGAAAGGCCAGGCAAGTAGGGCAGGGCTCTGAAATCTTCAGAACATTTTGGAGATGGGCAAGGAATGCCTTTAGAGCCAGGCAAGCTGCAAGAACAGAGCCCCAAAGAATGGGGAAACTTGGGAGTGCTCAGGACAGTAGGTCTTGTGCATTCTGTGAGGAGGCGTGGAGGAAGTAGGGGACCAGATGGCTTTCAGGAGGAGCTGGGGACAACCCAGGGCCTTTCTTAGGTCTTCTCTAACAAAAAGACGTTTTCAAACTAAAAGCATCTTATGACATAAAGATGGCCAGCTTCTCACTTGAGCACTAAGGGGCTCTGCACACAGCACAGGGTGGTGACTGTGGGCCTCCACCAGCCTCACTGGCCTGATGTGCAGACCCATTCCTACTGTGTTCTTCAGAACCCTCCCTGACCCAGGCTCTTGATGAGAGCTTCTAGCACAGTCCCCAAAGGGCCCCATACTGGCTAGTTTTGTGTCAACTTGACACAGCTGGAGTTATCACAGAGAAAGGAGCTTTAGTTGAGGAAATGCCTACATGAGATCCAGCTGTAAGGTATTTTCTCAATTAGTGATCAAGGGGGAAAGGCCCCTTGTGGGTGGTGCCATTTCTGGGCTGGTAGTCTTGGGTTCTATAAGAGANCAAGCTGAGCAAGCCAGGGGAAGCNAGNCAGTAAAGAACATCCCTCCAATGGCTTCTGCATCAGCTCCTGCTTTCTGACCTGCTTGAGTTCCAGTCCTGCATCCTTTGGTGATCAACAGCAGTATGGAAATGTAAGTCGAATAAACCCTTTCCTCCCCAACTTGCTTCTTGGTCATGATGTTTGTACAGGAATAGAAACCCTGACTAAGACAGGCCCTGAGGGTGGATCCGTACCTACGTGTGCCTAGAGAACTGGCTACTGTGTGCTAGGGCTTAGCCTCCTAACACTTTCACCAGTGACTCAGGAAGAAACTTCTCAAAGCTGCAATGACTCCAAGTCAGGTGTCCATTCAGAATCTGACTCAAGACAGCAGAGGATGGAGACCACTACAGACAAGCACAACTGATCCAAATGCAGTGCTGTAGCTCCCAGGACCAACCGACACACACCTGCAACACAGCTCCTGCCCCTAAGGCTCGGGGACCACTGAGAGCAGTGGGTGGTAAGACTGTAAGAACATGTTTGCCATGAGACTGTGTCTCCTAGGAATGTCAGAAGCTGTAGCCATGAACTCCCACCAACATGGCTGCCTTAATGACCTGCAGGTGGATTACACCGACAGACATTCAGACAGGGACAGGGGAGAGCTCAGAAGGCCTCAGCCCTAGACAAAGACCCACAGGCCACTGAGGAATGCTGGGAACAGGAGAGACAGTCTGCCCTGGGGAAGAGCACACCTCTTTGCTTAACCAATGGTCAACCCTGAAATCACACACATACAGGTAACATTCCACAGAGAGCAGTGAGGAGGTAAACGGGAGTTTGCAGGGTGTGAAGGGAAAGGGGGAGATTTGTAATCACATTGTAATACCAAAAAATAATTAAGGAAAGTGTCTTAAGCTCAACTTACACAGATGTGTGTGGATAGGAGATTCACGGACCCACATGAACTTATCACACTGGGTGAACTATAATTGCTAGATGACTGTGTTTAGTTAGGCACGTTAGGTGTGAGGTGCAGAGATGGATGCCGCTGACAGCAACACTTGGGGCCACCGGCAAACGAGGCGGTGTAAGTTCCTGTGGCCTTCAGGACAGAGCAAAGAGGAAACAGCCAACAGTAGGAGGGCAGGCACTGCTGCCAGCACTCATGAGGAAACCTCAGACAGAGAAGTCTCTCGTTCCCATGGAAAAGGACACACTGGGTACAGATGGCCAGCTACGGGAGGAGCTAACCCATAGGCTGCCATCTGTCAAGAACGCCGAGGAAAGAATTCCTGACCGTCTAAAGGCGGAGTATTAATTCTCCAAGCAGGGTTAGCCTATGGGGAGCCTGCTGTGGGAGATGGGTTTCCCCAGTAAATGGGCTGTGGCTCTGGAATGGCATTTAACAGCTTTACTGTGACTTTCCATTTTATAAAACTCAAGAGTGTGTAACTGGTGAGTTCTGGTGTTTCCAGCATTATGATCTAACTTTACATATTTTGTTTATTGTACAAGTGTTTTTGTCTGCACTCTGTAAGCACAGCATATGTGTGTTCATGGAAGCCAGAAGAGAACCATGGGATTCCCCAGAACTAAGTTACAGGAGGTGTAAGATGCCATGTGGTGCTGAGCACTGACACAGCAAGCATTCTTTACAACCGCGCACTCTCTCTAGGCCCCCAAATCTAACTTTAGAACATCTCCATCTTCCATTTCACAAATTAGCCTAGTCCTAAACACCAGTTATGCCCTCTCCAAATCATGCTCAGCTTTAGTGTGATGACTTTGTTTTATATTTTGGGCAGATAAACCAAGCAATAGACCAGGCCAAAGTGATCCACGTGGGAGAGGTTTATTATGTGGGGATGGGGGGGGGGG
>NC_034603.1:86611872-86651409 GCF_900095145.1 Mus pahari | reverse complement strand
AGATAGATGAAAGATTTTGCATAGGTAACCTCTTCCCATTTACCGGTTTGCTGGCAGTATGTATTAAGATCCCTTAAAACAACTGGGTCTAAGGTGCCATTAATTGGCCATTGANAACCATTATCTAGTGAGTACTGAGTCCAGACTTTATTGCAAAAAGATATCAATTTTGATGTAATGACTCAACNTTTTCTCTGAAGACACGTGGTTGCCCATGCTCTGGAGGTTCCTGGTGTTCTTACTGGTGTCCCAGAGAAACAACTCAGAAACCAAAAAGGAAATCAGCCTAGCTAGAGTACCCAAGTCATCACGAGGACCTCTAGTGGCTACCCAGTAAGTCCCGGACTTACTGTGTGAAGTGCTCCACCCTGGCCAGGAATTTTAACCGACCCGCTGGGGGCCTATACAGAAAGAGCAGCTTCCGACAGCGCTGGGGGCCCGACGCGCTGGGGGCCCAACCCGCTGGGGGCCTGTATGGAGATCATGGGCGGTGTCTCTGCTATATCGGCTGGGTCTAGCCTCTTAGTCCCTGGGCAGAGCTGGCCAGGTTCTGTTCCATGAACTGGAGGCTACTCCCCGCCGACAGGCCCTGCAGATAGTATGCCGGTGTCTGTGCGAGAGGTTTTTGCAAACCGGTAAAATGGGATTGTGGAAGCCTGGCCTATAAGGTACGTGGGAATGGCACAGCTGACTTAGTTTAAGGTTTCTGTGACCCAGGACTGCGCAGGTCACATGGTAAGAACGGTGGACAGTTGTTCTCCTTCCCCCCTGGCCTTTGCATGAGTCCCGGTCATTTCTCAAGCAACCGCTTAGGTGCTAGTATATAAGGCCACCAAGAGTTCTGGCTCAGAGAGGGGAAGGGGAAGTTGCGAGCCGAGCCGCTGAGACGCTGGAGCCGGGCTGCGCACAGGCTACAAGACAAGGCAGTGGGGATCTTACCGTGGATGCTGTGTTCGGTACCTGCCACTGTGTCCATTGCGTGCCCCTCAGGCACACCAGGCGCTGGTGTGGCTGCTGTTTTTTTCTGCTTGATCAATCATTCCCGGGTTTCCAGCACCAATTTTATATTTTGGGCAGATAAACCAAGCAGCAGACCAGGCCAAGGTGATCCACGTGGGAGAGGTTTATTATGCGGGGCTGGGGGGGGGGCGCGGCGAAGCAGGTAGAAGGGTAGGGAAGAGGAGAGAGAGAGAGAGAGGAGGGGTTGGCTTCCTCTCTTATACAGAAAATGACGTCACACCAGTGAGGGCGGGAACTGAGCCAAGTGGATTGTGGGATAGAAGGTCATGGTCCTGGCAACACAGGTCAAGGGTCACATGGCTAGGCGGGGCTTGCAGTATCCTGGTGGTAACACTTTGGTTTCTTAAGAGGGGTTGGAGAGATAGCTTAATGGTTAAGAGCACTGGATGCTCTTCCACAGGACCTGGGTTCAATTCCCGGTATCGACATGGAGGCTGACAACTGCAACTGTCTATAACTATTGTTTCAGGAAATCAAACATCCTCTCCTGGTCTCCATGGACATCAGGAATGTACACAGTGCACAGACATACAAGTAGACAAAATACACATAAGATAACTTTTAAAAGAGACATACCTCTGGGTATGTCTGTGAGAACATTTTTAGAGAGGCTCAACTCAAGAGGAAAGATCCAGCCTGAGCGTGGGCGGCACCACTCCATGGGCTGGGTCCAGGGCTAAAGTCAAGGAGAGAGCACTAAGCACTGGCATCCCGTGCCTCTGCTTTCTGGTCTGCTGGGTCGTGAGCAAGCAAACAGTCATACACACCTGCAGCCGCACCTCTGCATGGTTCCTGTCACGTGTAAGTAACTCACGTGCTTTGGTGACCATGGATCTACATCCTTTAGAGGCCTGCCTATGCAACCTGGGTCTCTAAACACACTCCCAAGTGAGCCCCAGTTGGGCAACTGGGAACCAATGGGCCACACTCTTCCACAACTCTTGCCTGACTTAAGGACTACAAGAAGCAAATGCTAACTGAACGAGCAGGCACGGCTGCTCCTCTCAGTGCCAGGCTGCAACACAACTGTGGCATACCACCGCCCTCAAGAACCCTCAGTGAGGGGGAAAGATGGATCACTGCCCGGGAGGTTCACATGGATGAGAAATGTTATTGACAGCAGGCACACTAAATTGAACTCAATAGGGCTTAAAGCCAGAAGCCAGGGTGTTTGAGGCTGCACGGGGGGGAAAAGTTGGAGGATGGCAATCTGTGCCAGTTGCTTTCTGTACAACTGTTTTTGTTTGTTTGTTTGTTTGTTTGTTGTTCTATTTTTTTGTGTGAGTTTTTGGAGACAGGGTTTCTCTCTATAGCTCTGGCTGTCCTGGAATTCACTTTGTAGACCAGGCTGGCCTTGAACTCAGAAATCCACCTGCCTCTGCCTCCCAAGTGCTGGGATTAAAGCGTCCCAAGTGCTGGGATTAAAGCGTGCGCCACCATGCCCGGCTGTTGTTGTTTTTGTTTTTGTTTTTGTTTTTGAGACAGCATTTCTCTGTATAGCCCTGGTTGTCCTGGAACTCACTTTGTAGACCAAGCTGGCCTCGAACTCAGAAATCCGCCTGCCTCTGCCTCCCGAGTGCTGGGATTAAAGGCATGCGCCACCAAGCCTGGCTTTTTTTTTTTTTTTTTAAAGACAAGGTTTCTGTGTGTAGCAGTAGCTGTCCTTGTGTGCACCACCACAAGACCTACCTATATGACTCTTAACAGTTGGCATTAATACCATCCTATTCTAGTTACCTATCTGTTGCTGTGATAAAACACTCAGGCTGGAAGCAACTTGGGGAGAAATGGGTTCATGCCAACTTACACCTTCAAGTCACAGTCCACCACTAAGACAGTGGGAACTCAAGCAGGAACTGAGGCAAAACCATGGAACAACACTACTCACTGAGCTATACAGCCCAGGCCTTCCTGCCTAGGGACACTGATGCCCAGAGGGAGCTGGGCGCTCTCATCTCAACAACCAATCAAATAATCTCTCACAGACATGGCCACAAAGTCAATCTGAGGCCATCCTATTGACCCTTCCCTCCCTCTTTCAAGGTGACACTAGATTGTGTCAAGATGACATCAGAAACTAACTAGGACAACCCTTCTCACTAGGTTGGAAGAAAACAGAGGAGCAAGGGCAGTGTGGGGAGTGAGGTAGGCACGGGGTCCACAGAGCCACTAGTGCTGCTCTCTTCCCTTACCCACTACATTATCAGAGACTATCCAGGGACCCATAAAAACATGAGCGCTACTTCCTATCACATACCTACCTCTGAGCACAGGAGGCCTTTTGTGTTGAACTGGAACTTAAGGGGGCCTTCTGGGCAGGGCACAAAGCCACAGAGGCAGGAAGAATGCGCTGCTTTTGGAGGAGTAGTGATGGGAAATGCTAGATCTGGGGTGCAGCAAAGGCTTGCTGAGCTGCTGACTAGAGAAACCACAGGCTGACTGTTCATGCATGCACATAATCTATGTAGAGAGGATCTCAGTGTCTTACACATACAAGGGCAAGTCATGATTCCTGGCATCAGGATCTACACTCTGGAGAGAGAGACAGGTTAAGCTCATTTTGATATGACAAAGGAGAGGGTTAGGGTTGCTATGGTCTTCCAACTCATATGCTGACATTTTTAACATACGAGGTGATTGTACTAAGAAGTGGGTAGCATTTGTGAGGACACAGGAAGTGCAACTGGCCCCCAGACCTTAGCACAGCTGAATCCATGAAGACAACACTATTTAGGCTGCACAACTCAGGATACAAACAGCACGAGATGCCAAAACTAAGACAAAGGTCTAATCCATCAATGTCCATATCGTTTTAGGAAAGTTTCAAAATGAACTAATCTTGCCTTTTAACTTCTGTAGCTCCACTTCTGACTATTCTTGTTAACTGAAGTATATCAACCAAGAACATGGCTTTGTGCTTAAAAGCTCATGCTGAGAAAGGCTCAGTGCTACACTGTGATCTCAAACATCCAGTGTAGAGGCCACCCAGCTAATATTTTCTATTAGCTTAAGCCCATGTCTGAGCAGTCTTCTCTGGTGACTACACCACAACAATAGAACCAGCAGAACCCAGAGAAGGTCTTGTCTGTATCCGAAAGTCTCAGAACCTCACAATCTTGTCCTAATATCTGATCTTGGACCTTCCAGTTTTCACAGCTGTGAGAAATACTCATGTACAAGTGACTCAGCTGGAGGCAGTTTGCTCTATCTGACCACAGAGACTGGAAAAGGATGCTGAAAGACAGCTCTGATCTTGTGGGATAAAGGAGGCTCACTAGAGTAAGTAATGTCTAACCTGGGCTCTACAGGAAGTAGAAGCCAGACAGGTGAGGACCACTCTAGGAGAGGTGTGCCTACAAAGAAAGGCCACCAGACCCATTGAAGGATTTAAAGCTCTGAAGAATAGCGTTTAGGAAGTGCTGAAGGCAGTGGAGGAAGGCGACAATAGAGTCCAAGAGGCCTCTAAGTCACATTAACAAGTATGAACTTTATTGACCAAAGATCATGGGAAGGGCATCAAGGTTTTTTGCTGTTGTTTTAAGACAGGGTTGCATGTAGCCCAGGCTGGGATTGAGTTTCGCTCTTTCTGCTGTAGCTCTCAAGTGCCATAATTACAGAGGTGTGTGGTGCCATGCCAAGCAGGAAGTTTTAAAGGGCCCGTGATTGGATCACACCTGTTTTGTACAAACACTGCCCTTTTTTTTTTTTTTTTCTTCAAGACAGGGCTTCTCTGTGTAGCCCTGGCTGTCCTGGAACTCTTTGCAGACCAGACTGGCCTCAAACTCAGAGAGTCTCTGCCTCCAAGATGGTGGGGTTAAAGGTGTGCCACACCAAGCCAGGATTTTTTTTTTTTTTTTTCCGAGGCAGGGTTTCTCTGTGTAGTTCTGGCTGTCCTGGAACAAACAGCACGAGATGCCAAAACTAAGACAAAGGTCTAATCCATCAACGTCCATATCGTTTTAGAAAAGTAGTTCTGGCTGTCCTGGAACTCACTCTGTAGATCAGGCTGGCCTCGAACTCAGAAATCCGCCTGCCTCTGCCTCCCAAGTGCTGGGATTAAAGGTGTGCACCACCACACCTGGCATCAAACACTGCCCTCTTTTCCATGGAGAGAGACAAAGAACAACCCTTGAGGCAGGGGGGCCTGTGAAGAAACAGGAAAGCAGCCTACAGAAGGGGAAGAAGGGGTGACTGTGGCCTATGTGCAAAGGGCAGAGGGGAAGTCCTGAAGAGGTGGAAGACATGGGACTGGGAGGAAGACCGTGGAATCTGTGCAGGGGAGAACATGAACGAAGTAGAATAATAAACACATGTGAAAAAAAGTTTCTTTTGTTTTTTTCAAGACAGGGTTTCTCTGTGTAGCTCTGTCTGTCCTGGAAATCACTTTGTGGGCCAGGCTAGCTTTGAACTCTCAGAAATCCACCTGTCTCTGCCTTCCAATTCCTGGGATTAAAGGTGTGTGCAACAACTGGCTCAAAAATATAATTTTTTACGTCAGCTCAAAAAATTAAGAATAACTTTAAAAATGGCACTGCTGTGAGACAAGAGAAAGCAGGAGGTCTGGGAAGGCAGAGGCATTCTGTTTGTGAAACCTGTGGTGTGCGCTGTGTGCCACTGGCATGAGCAACCAAGATGACAACTGTAGTCCCTGAGAGGTGCACAAAAGCCATCAAGGCTGCGGAAAGCCCCTCCTTCCCGACCCAGGCTACACCTGCAGTAGTAAAATGTCCAAAATGGTAGCTCCCGTCAACATGGAGGCACCATGACATCTCAACCCACAGCCATCACAGGAGCTGTCCAGGGTGGTGCACCTCCTCTCCCTTCTCAGCAGGAGCTGCTCTCAGGAGCTGTCCATGGTGGCATCACCTTTCCTGCCTCAGCCTACTGCTGTCATGAGGAGCTGTCCACGGTGGTGAGACCATCTTTCAGGCCCCAGCCTACAGCCTTGATGAAGCACCACTACCGGAGCTGTTCATAGCGGCAGCACCAGGTCCTCTCGGGCTTCCCCAGCAGCTTCAGAGATGGCGCCTCGGCAAAAGCTGGCTGCCACCAGGAAGGACTTGCCACCCTAATTCATGGCCCTAATACAGGGAAAAGGAGGTAGAAAAACCCACTGATCCCTGAGCCCACCCCAAGCTCAGGACTTGAAAATCCACAGATCCTCACTCTGGAAATCGCTGCCCTGAGAAGTTCTGCCCCCTCAGAAATCCTATAAAAGCACTGCCCCTTTGTCCAGCTTCCTGCTGTCCACTCCCGAGCGCAGAGGGCAGCCGTCCCTGGATTAGCCCCTCCTCCTCCTGGAGTCTTCCCTCTTTCATAAGACTTCCTGCTTGGTGGGGCTCTGCTGTCAGAGGAAGCCAAGAAGAAAAGAAGCAAGGAAGAGAAGTGGAGAGAGAGCAGGGCTGAGGCTTCCTCTCAGAGCTCTGTGGTTCCTGGGCTCTTGTGTCTCACGATGCCTTTCCATTGGAATGCCTTTTCCCCTCAGAATTTTAAGGTCCCTGGGCTTCCAAGTCCCTTCCATCTGATCAGAAACACAACAACCAGACCTGGAATTGTCTGTCGATCCTTTTAAAACCCCCCTCTAATTCGCCATTTGTGTAGATATATGTAGACCTGTGGGAGTTTATGTACACCACATGTATCCAGGTGCCCATATTTCCTCAGCTCTTTGCTTTTTAAAACTTTTCTTCAAAGGCATTCCAACCTATCCATTACATTCTACAAATGGGGTGGAAGTGTATCAGTCCCTTGCCTAACACATTCGAGGGCCTGAGTCGGCTTCCTAGCATCCAAAGAAAAATTATTAAAAAAAAAAAAAAAAAAAAAAAACACGGGGTGGGAGTATTAAAAAAAAAGTAAATTTTATAAAACTTCGCCTACGATCGAACTGCACCGGGCGCGACATCCCACCCGGGTTACCTTGAGCTCTGGGTAGCTCAGCACTACCAAGGAAGCACAGGCCCGGACACTGTCCCCTTTCACGAAGGACACGTCCACGCCCCCGACCTTCTGCAGGCCCGAGAAGCTGGGGTCCCGCTGCCAGGCCTCCGTGTCCCGATCCACCACGCGCGCTTTCAGCCGGGCTTGTTCCCTAATAGGACACGAACATCAAACGGGCTCAGGGCCCATGGGAAGAGCGCGACCTCGGGGCGTCCCCGCTCCCAGCCCACCCTCTCTCCTTTTCGTCCATCAAGTCACACTGAGAAGGAAAAGCGCTCGGCGATGGGAAGGCCCGGTACCGGAAGCGAGGACCACGCCCACAAAGGCTGACTGCAACTTACGGCAGCCGGCGGCCCGGAGCAGGCCTGTGCCGCAGCACCGAGGGTCCGTTTCCCAGCCGCCACAGGGGCTGTGAGGTCAGAAGGTCACTGGAGAAGGCCACCCCCTTGGCTAACGCACGACGCCGACCCCATTACCCTTTCCAGAGCGACAGGGTTTCCTCTGGCGGCCGTTCTGCGGGCGCGTGAGCCATGGTTAACGCCTCGACGCTTTGAGCACGTCACTTCCGGAGCGCCCGCGCCGAGCCGTTAGGCTTCGCCGGCGCGTCCCTCCGCTCCAGTTGATGTCGCCGCCGCCAGGGGCCGCTGTCACAGCAGTGCTGGGCGGCGAGCTCTGGGTTCTGCCCGCGCGACTCTCTCAGACCGCGGCGTCCCCTGTCGCGTAGGTGGGTTGGTCTTCGGGATTGGGAGACGCAAGCCCAGCTCCGCGCCTTACCTGGCGCCTCCAGTCCCCTCCCCGGCAGCCTCGGCCCCGCTCTGGAAAGATTGGCCTGCAGTTGCATCCCTCGCTCACACGGAGCCTTGAGCCCTGAGCCCTGGGGTAACGCGGTTCCGCTACTGCCAGGTTCGGGTCCGCACATCGACACATTGCCTATGAGCACGCGCTTGCGGAGCAGAAAACCTCTCTGTAAACTTGAGACACCTCTGCAGCGTAGATACTTCAGTTGTACCGATTGTGAGAAATGGCAGCTCAAAAACCAGTGAAGTCGAGGGTCCTTGGCGTGGTGGCGCACTCCATTAATCCCAGCGTTTGAGGCAAGTGGATGCCTGAATACGAGGCCAGCCTGGTTTACAGTAATTGAGTTCTAAGACAACCAGGACTACACGGAGAAACCCCATTTCGAAAAAACAAAAACAAAGGATCCCGCAGACCAGGGTGTGTGTTTTAGTTAGGGTTCTCTAGAGGAAGAGAACCGATATAAAATACATAAAGGGGATTTTGCCATCACTCTCGATGGCAAGCAGGCAAAAACAAAAGCTTCCTTCTTTCATGTCTTTTTATACAGGCTGCCACCAGAAGGCCTGCCCTAGATATAGGGCAGGTATGTGGACCCTTAGGTTTTAGTTCATTCCAGTTATAGCCAAGTCCACAAACAAGATTAGGCACTACAGGCTGTCAACCCAAAACAAAACCCAAAACTGGCTATGCCCAACGATTTGGTGCAGAGCAGTAGTTTTTATATTCTTGATTGCATTAGTCTGCCCCATTAGCTTGCTGCTGGGTGAGTACTTAATGAGGAACAATCTTTCTGTTTCTAGTATAGGTCTCTTCCCCCAAATGCCCATCCTGTCCGTTTAGGATCCAGGGCCTTACCTAATGTGTATCCCTCCCTCTCAATGACATGAGCTCAGCAAACTGTAGTTTGTTTTTTTTTCCTTAGAGATTTATTTTTATTCTTGTATGTCTGGTAACAAATGCAGGTGCCCACAGAGACCAGAAGACTTAGAGTCCCCTGGAGCTCAAGTTACAGGAGTCTGTGATCCTCTTGACATGGGTGCTAGGAATTGAACTTGAGCCCTCTGAAACAGTAGCACATATTTGGCAATTGCGGAACCAGCTCTCCAGCTCTAGATTGTAGCCTTTTGTTTGTCTCCCTTAAGACAAAAGAGCCTAGGCAAGCAGGTACCAGCTGGAAGGACTGGGGTTTATGACCTCTTGCTTTTTATGATCTGGTAAACTTAAGTGTATCTAAGGTACCTTCTCTGGTATTAGAAATGGATGGTTCATGTTTTATTTCTTAGACCAGTAGTTCCTCAGGGATCTCTTCCTTCTGAGTTGGGAAATGCTGGCATTGAATCCAGAATAAGAAAATGGGAAAGTATGTACAACTGTGCTGTGCCATTTTGAGGAAAAATCATAAATAAATATGGGAAGAGGACTTTGAACTGGAAGTGGGAATGGCCTGTGTGAGATTTGGGAGACCTGAAAGTTGTCCCACAGCTCCCTGAAGGACTTTAGAACTTAATGGTTACTGTGGGATGGATTGTCACTTTCTTCAGTGGTGTGGCCACTGTTACCACACACACAAGACACAAGGAAGTACTGGGCGTGGTGGTGCAACGCCTTTAATCCCAGCACTCAGGAGGCAGAGACAGGCAGATTTCTGAGTTCGAGGCCTGCCTGGTCTACAGAGTGAGTTCCAGGACAGCCAGGGCTACACAGAGAAACCGTGTCTCGAAAAAACCAAAACAAACAAACAAAAAGACATGAGGAAGTAGGAGGATGAGTGGTTTCATTAGGGGAGGAAGAGGATGAGGGAGGCAACGGGGATGGAAATGACTAGAATTCATCATCATCCATGCAAAGGACAAAGAAGAAAGAATATGAATGTTGTGGGCAGAGGGAACAAAGGTATAAATATGCCAACATGGTGGGAATGTGTGTGTGTGAGCGAGGTGTGGGGTAAGTGTGGTGAGCATGGTGAGTGTGTGAGTGCAGTGAGTGTGAGGGTGATGAGTGTGCAGGTGAGTTTGGTGAGTGTGCAGATGAGTGTGTGAGTGTGGTGCAGTGAGTGTGCAGGTGAGTGTGGTGACTGCAGTGAGTGTTCACAGCATCAGCTAAGGTTAAGGTAGCAATTGGCAGAGAAGTATATAGCTATGTCACGTATGTACATTTCAAGAGGAAAGTATAAGAGTAGATTAGACCAAACTAGAGCGTGTGGTTTGGGAGAGGCTTCCTGCAACACAGCTGGCAGGCCTTGAAAGCCAGCAGGTTCAACTGAGTTTTTCCAGAGCTCACTGTGCTCCAGCTGCTGTGCTACTGCTTATCTGCCCTGGGTTACTTTAATACAGATCGGCAAGGCATTTTGCAGAGGAAGAAACTGCAGTGTCTGGCCTGCAGTCATCACGCCTGTAGACAGGAGAGGCAACATCCGTACGCAGGTAAGCAAGCCTGGCTTTGTTGGAAAGTGGACAGGGTTTGGTATTTGGGAGCCATTCATACCAATGGAGATGGGACAGAAGTTGTGGACTCTGAGGTTATGGAGGAAGTGTTGATTGAAAGGAACGCTGCTACTGGTATGTGTCTGTGGGAAGAAAGCACAGCAGGAAGAGCCTCAGAGCATGGGGCTGCTGTAAGGCTGCACCCCTGCTCTTCCTCACTCTTGCCCCAGGTGGCTCTGAAACATTCTGGGTGTGTCATACCAGAGTGCCAGAGGTGAGAGTCGCTCGCATTGCTCTCAGGAGAAAGGTGCTTGCCTCATGCTCATTGTTCAGTTGCATGTAGATTCTGAATGCTTGTGCCGAGGTTTATGTAGCAAACTAAAGGAGCAGGAACGGACGTGCAGAATGCAGTATTGATGCTGGTGGCTGCTTGCTTGGTATTGAGCTCAGAGCCTTTTCTCCTGGGGCCAGCAATCACCTCTCCAGGTTCAGTTGTTCTTCTGCAGCCTGACCTTCAACACGATCCATCTGCTGTGGAGATATTTGCTCCTGACTGAAGCACTGGCTCCTAAGAGGCAGAGCAAGCAAGGCTCAGGAGCAACTTACTAGGCATGAAAGCCCAGAATCCCCAAGACTTATCGACTGTCTCCAAGGTTATATAAGCTGGGGGAGAAGAGACTTATGGGCCAGGGAGCCCCAGGGTGTAGCTTTGATAACATGTTACCGAAACAGGGTTGAGCATTTTAGCTTTTGAGTCACCTGTGCCCTGTAGCTAACTAAGCTAGACTTATTTGGAGTCATTTCTGTGGTCTTTTTTCCCCCCAACATATTGTTTAGGGTAACTAGATGTTTGCTCACATCTCTCCAGGAGGTCACACAACAGCACATGAGAGAGATTCCTGATCATACCTGGTACACTTTGGGCACCCAGGTTTGGGTCACAGTGTGTCCTGGCTGAGCCCTCTGAGCCTCTGCTTTCGTGGAAGCTCATGGCCATTTCAGCTAACAAATATCAAGTCTCACAATGGTTTAGGAAAGGCTTTGCTTCCCTGCCTTTGTTTTCTGTTCCTAAGGGGCCTTCCTTACCCACAGCCCAGTTCACTGAAGTCAGCTCATCTTCATTTGCTGGCTGGCAGGAGACTCTGAGCAGTTCTGTCTCTATCGTAAATAAATAAGAGGCCGCATCACCCCATGTGCTCATCTAGAGAGCAGGCTTTGTTCTGAACCCTACTGGATACCACAGCAGGAACACTGCCACAGAAAACCAAAACCAATTCGAAAGAAACTGTGTGTGCGCGTGTACTTGTGCATGGACATGCAAGTGCTTGGAGAACTTGGAGAACCAGTTCGTTCCTTCTACCACGTGGATCCCAAGGATTGAACTCAAGGCGTCAGGCTCAGCAGCAAGTGCCCTTAGTCACCGAGCCATCTCCCCAGCCCAAACAGGACTCTTAGCTGTGAAATTCAAGTTTATTAAAATAGGTATGATAAACATGATGCAGTTTACTTTGCCAATGTTAGATCCATGCATTTTGTACATCACAAGGGGTAATACTACACAGACAGTTACGACTTTAAAAGCAGAGCATACAAAATACAGCATCATAATAAAAAGTTCTTCATGACAGTAAAAAGCAAATAATGTCTAGTCCAAAGCCAGAAAGGGCCTTACAGCAAGAAGTGTGGGACTGAGCTGCCCTCTGATGGATCACAGGAGCTCCAAGACCAAGTTGGCAAGTTCTTTAAGCCCTGTACCCCCAAAATCCTGGGATGCAGACACCCGAGGACAGGTACTCTCATAGTTAAGAATAAAAGATCACCACTGTGATCCTAATGCCTTTCTTTTTAACAGTGCTAGGAATTGGGCTTTAGGGCACCACAGATGCTAGACAAGGGCTCTGCCATGTTCCCAGCTCCCAAATACCTCAGATCTGAGCTTACATTAACACATCCTCATTTGAAATCTCACGACATGAGAACTGGAAAGTGTTTTGTCTGTCCCTATTCCCACTTGCAGTGCTGGGGAGAGAACCCAGGGCTCTATTATGGTAGGCAAGTATTTCACAACCTACTCTAGTTCCGGCTCACCAGTGTACTCATCCTTCTTCACTCTCTGTCCAGTGTTGTCAGTGAGTGCTTGGCAGTGGCTCGTGGTGGGTTTACATGGTGGGTTGCTCATGAGGCTTTACAGCTTGTATCAGCACCTTGGATTTCCTTAGGATAGTGTGGCAATTTTCATGCATCTTGCAAACCAGAAGATATGAGTATACTACTTCGAAATTAAGGGACTGGGAGAAAGAATAAATTGAGGTCCTTTTGCATCAGTAAAAGAATAAAAAAATTGACTACCCTGAGTTTTTTCTCTCTGTGCAGTAAAGTGGTGGCCATGGTATTTGAGGTAAGAGGCAGACAGTCTTTTTTTGTTGTTGTTTTGTTTTGTTTTGTTTTTTCAAGACAAGATTTCTCTGTATAGCCCTGGCTCTCCTGGAACTCACTTTGTAGACCAGGCTGTCCTCGAACTCAGAAATCTGCCTGCCTCTGCCTCCCGAGTGCTGGGATTAAAGGCGTGCACCACCACTCCCGGCTAGAGGCAGTCAGTCTTAAGAAGGATCAGTATTGGGTGTGACCTTAGTGAAGTTCTCTTGTTCCTTCTGGAATGTTCATGAGGCAGTTGAATGACAATCTCATTCATCATACTTAAGGAAATTTTGGAATAGGCACATGATCCAGAAACAGCTTGGCTTTCAAAAAGCTATCACATTGTAGGGTGCGTGTAGGCCTTGAATCCAGTCTGTGCCCACACTTTCCTTCACACAAAAGCCACAGCCCGTACTGGGAGCTGTGGGGGGAGGGGAAGAAGACCGTCCTTTCCAGCTGGGTTTGAAGGCTGAGCTGCTCTACCTTGATTGGCGGTCCCATTTTCGTGTAGCAGCTATTTTCCACACTGAGATGCAGCTGGACATGAGTATTTCTTCAGGGAACTGGGACTCCACTTCTGAAAGGATGTCACTGTCTTTAGTCTCCATATAACTTATTAGAGTGTCCTTGAGGCTGTGAAATTAAGGAACAAGAGAGAGTTTTTGTAAACAGAACAGCCCAGCCAGTGGTTGTGCTTTGTGGTTCAAGAGGGACCAAGATGCTTGCCAAGACCAGACATGCTGAGAATCTTAGGTCAGCCAAGGGCTGAGCTCCTGTGCTGGTCTGGAAGCCCATGCCCGAGAGCTGTTGGTTTTTTTTTTTTTTTTTTTTGTTTTTGTTTTGTTTTTGTTTTGTTTCTCTGTGTATCCCTGGGTGTCCTGGAACTCACTCTTGTAGACTAGGCTGGTCTTGAACTCATAGAGATCTGCTTGCCTCTCCCTCCCTAGTGTACCACCACTGCCTGGCTTCAGAGGACTGTTTTATAAATTGGACATGATAAAGCAGATTCTTGCTTTTATTTTTCCCTGTAGATGCTTTATAAGAAAAATTATCAGAGTTTACTTCATAAAACTAAAAGCTCGAGAACACTTGTAATACTGAGGAAAGGTTAGCTTCTTTCCGTACAAAGAGCTTTTCAGACTGACAAATATAGAGACAAATAGACAGGGCTGGAGAGATGACTTGGGAGTTATGAGCACTGGCCACTCTTCACAGAGCTTGGGAATGATTCCTAGCACCCACCTGGTGACTTACACCATCTCTATAGCTCCAGTTCCAGGGATCAGACATTAAAATGTTGACAGGCTTATATGCAGGCAGAACACACAAATACATATAATAAAAATTAAAAGTAAGATAAGCAAATAAACAAAAACTATCAAGAGGCAATCCATTGTGCAATACACAAACAGCTGTTGAGTGTAGACCAGACTGGCCTTGAACTCAGAAATCCACCTGCCTCTGCCTCCTGAGTTGTTTTTTTGTTTTTTGAGACAGGGTTTCTCTGTGTAGCCCTGGCTATCCTGGAACTCACTTTGTAGATCAGGCTGCCCTGGAGCTCAGAAATCTGCCTGCCTCTGCCTCCTGAGTGCTGGGACTAAAGGCGTGCACCACCACACCCGGCTGACATTTTATGTCTTACTCTACACCTTGCATCTTATTTCTTTGAGACAGGTTCTTACTGGATCCTGGAACTTGCTTTTGTTTTTGTCAGCTGGCCAGTGAGTTCCCAGAATCTGCCAGCTGTCCCCACCATATACCCAGTGCTGAGGTTACAGACATATGGAGCCACACTCAAGTTTTGATGTGGGTGCCTGGGATCTAAACACAAGCCCCTACATTTGTACAACACACACTCTTACCTAATGGGCCATTTCCCTAATCTCTGACTTTTTTTCCTTTTAATCATAAAGGATTAAAATTAAATAGGAAACTCAAACCAAAGGAGCCTGCTGTGGTGGTGCACACCTTTAATCCCGGCAGAGGCAGAGGCACATCTCTGAGTTTGAGGCTCGGCAGATCTACAGAGTGAGTTTGAGTTCCAGGACAGCCAGAGTTACACAGAGAAACTCTGTCTTGAAAAACTGAAAACCAAAGCAAACCAAATCTACAAAGTACCAAAGGCATGGAAAGTTAGCAGAAAAAGGGCCCCTGATAAGGCGGGGCTGCCTAGGGAAGCCACCGGCAAGGGACAGCAGCTGCACCACGCAGTACCTCCAATTGGGGTTGAAGCTGTTCTCAGCCTGGGGGCCCTTGAGTTTGAGCACAATCATCTCATGGAGCTCCAGGAGGAAGGCCTCTAGGCTTGCCTCATTCAGGAATGTCCTGAGGAGTCTTTTGTGCTGTGGGCTGAGCTCCTCTTTGTATTTCACATCAATTTCCTGAAATAGCTCCTGAAATGAAGGATGGACAAGGGATACATAAGGCCTGGGAAGAGTGCTGCTGCCACCACCTCCACAGTGGAAAGCAAAGGTGAGACTTACTTTCTTCAGTCGCAGCCGCTGTTCTGACTTATGTGCAGATAGGAACTGCCAGAGAGCAATGCTGTGTCTCAGCTGACATCTATTGAAGGCCTGAAAGAAACAGTGTCATCCATGTGCATCACGGAATCTAAATGCCACCCCATAGGCACATTCCCCCATTTCTGTCTTGAGCTCATTCAAGTTCCCTTGTCATGAGACACTTAACCACAATTTCAACTGACCTATGCTTGTCTCTTCATGACATCACACATTGTACAGGTCTGCAGTGCTCACAGATGGTGGGCCCTGCCTAGATGACATCATAGAGCATGTGTCAGTCTACTGATCCAAGTATAAGGTGTACAGTGCAGACTGATTGTGTGAGGAATGTTCTTGATTCTTCCTGCTTTGGGGAGTTCCTACATTAATGCATGGTGGAATTAGTTAGGAAGTAAGCAGGAGCTTTTGGCAAGGGTCATTCTGATTCCCACGCAACACTTTCCAACAGGACCCCCCCTTCTTTTGAGACATGGTCTTACTCAGAAGCCTAGTATGGCATGGAACTTACTGTATAGCCCAGGCTGGTCTGGGAGTTGCAATCTCCCTGCCTCTTCCTCCTGAGCACTGGTATATCACTAGGCTTGGCACTAGTGCTTACCTTTAAGACCTGAGCTGTCTGATCACACATCCGTAGGAATTCTTCGATGTACACATTCAAGTCCATGCCAGGATCCCCACCAGCTGTGCTCAGGAAACCCAGAGTGACTTCTATGATAGACAGGGCTTCACAGGCATCACTATAGGACTGTAGCTGTCCACCGATAGCACTGATGGCTGAATTAGGGAGTGAGCTCTGGAGAACAAAATGTAAGGTTGGGGTTAGGGTTGGGCTTATTTCTCACCAACTGAGAAGAGATTAGCTTTGTCACTGCTAAAGCTAGAGCTGGGACAGGCTCTCCAGAAGGCACTAGACTGACGCTTGGTATGCACTAAGTGCATGCAGCACTCCAGACTCCACAGAAATAGACAAACTTATAGAAGCTCAAAACAACACTATAAGAAGACACAGCCAGGCTGGTGAGATGGCTCAGTGGGTAAGAACACCCGACTGCTCTTCCGAAGGTCCGGAGTTCAAATCCCAGCAACCACATGGTGGCTCATAACCATCCGTAACAAGATCTGATACCCTCTTCTGGAGTGTCTGAAGACAGTGTACTTACATATAATAAATTAAAAAAAAAAAAAGACACAGCCATTCAGACTCCTCTCAGAATTGCTAGGAAGAGCAAGGACACATTAAGTTCTTTGGCTGTTTAGCCTCAGCACATATAACTGTGATATATTACCAAGAAACAAGCCCCACAAGATGCCAGTATATTTAGAATCAGCTAAAAAGAAATTGGTGATCTGCTGTCCTGCTTTATTTTGTGGACAGCACTGGACTCACAGGAGTCTCAGGATTCTTATGAAGACACTCAGACGCTAGTGTTCACAGTGAATGTGATGCAGCTGGAGCTGTCTTTAGTAGATAGAGCCTCCCAGCAAGAGACAAGGGCTATCAAGAGCACCTGTGCCATTTTGTTCTTGATGTCCATGAAGAGATGCTCAAAGTTCCAGTCCCGTCTGTATACCAGGGTAGGTATTCCCTAAAGTGAGAGATAAAGTTTTAAAGATGAAATCCACAGTGGGTATTTTCACTAGATGGCAAACACATCTTCCCTCAGTGACTCAGTAGCAGCACCCAGCTACTCAAAACATTTCTGGTAAAGCCCAAAGTGTTGCCCCAGGATGTCTGTTCTGAAGATGCCATCTTTAGAAACAGTGACACAACAATGAAGCTTTGCCACAGTGGCTTCAGAGATCCTGCTGTAGAGAACACTGTAGCACATTGAGTGTGCAAGGGGCACCAGGAGGACCAGGTGTAGGAGGATAGCTCATTCACCAAGGGAGTCACTTCAGGAGATAGCAGGGCTGTCAGAGGGAGTCAGAAATGGCTTTGGGATCCAAATCACAGCCTAACTGTAAGCTATATGATAAACTTATGGATGTCTATGGATATAAATAAACCTACATGCAATGTACTTAAGTGGACTGGAAGATCTCCAGCAGTCCAGATGAAGGAACAGAATGTGGCTCTGACACTGTGTTCAATAGGTGGCAGAAATCCTATGTGTGAAGGCAGACAATTGAGTTAAGGTAACTGGAAACCTGAGCTGGAGCCACAGGCCTCTGTGCCAAGTGAAGCGAGGCAGTGAGATGCTATGCAGGGCGTCTAACATAGAGAACCCAGGGAACACTGTGTCAGATGGCTAAAATGACAGGTATGTCATGGCTGTTAAAGGTGAGGACACAGAGGACACACTGGAATCCCTCAGGCATAGAGTGCTGAGGAACAAGGCAACAATGGCAGAGTTTCTTGGTGGTGCTATTAACAATGGCAGAAAAACCAAATGCTAAGTTCCCTAGAGACTGGAGAATGTCTCCAGGGGACTGAGGTGCAGAAGGTCCAAAAGTCTTGAGATAACCACAGCCAGGAGGCTCATTCAACTGTGGCCTTGCATGCTTTGAGAATGAAGTAGATGACACAGATGAGACTGTTGGTGGTGCAGTGTAGCTGGTGTCCCCCCAAACACCCCAATGGTATCTTGATTTTGACATAACTAAGCACATTAGCTAGTTGCAGACTCCGCTTACCTTGAGGGTCAGCTTGGGCTTGCCCTGTAGGAACCGGCTGCTAATCTGCCGTTGGATCTTCTCTAGATCAAACTCTTGGGAGGTTTCCCCACCTTGCTGCACTTGGTACTGGCAGTTGGAGAGGATCAGTGGATTTAGATCCCGTTCCACATCATAACTGATGACATGCAGGTCAGCAACCTCGGAGATATCTACAGAATAGCTGAGGGACGACAAGACACATGCTGGAAGTAGAGAACAGACACATAGGGACACTCCTGTTCCAGCCTTTCTGGTCTGAATAGGTGCTGGCTGCATGTCTGTGGACCAAGGGAGGCTCTGCCATGGAAACAGCAGAAGGTGCAGAGGCTCGGGAGCCTAGGGGTGGGCAAACACCATGCTCTCGTGGCTTGGACACCCACCTGTTGTCTTCATTGGAAAACCTTTGCACTGTGTAGACCATTTTATTGTGTAGGCTAATCAAGTAGCTGACTAAAGCAGTTCCACAGAGGCCTAGGCCCTGTCGCCGTGGAAGGATGACCTCAAATTCAGCATCCAGATCCAAGTCAGAACAGCAGTAATCTTTTGGTAGCTTGATCTCACCTAGAAATGACAAGATCATTCCTTAGCAAACAGGTACGCTGCACCATGCAATCTTAGCCATAGCATCAAGGTGAGGGGAAGAAGAGGCACACAGACATGGTCATCCCATCTAATACAGAGCAGGGAGCCTATTTAAGGTCTTGGCTTTAACCAGACAAGTGTTCAATGCTGACAAGTGTTCAATGATCCCAGCTCTTTCTTGAAACGCAGTTTTTGGATTTAAGAAGACTCTCAGGCCACTGTACTTCTCCCAGACCCTCTGAGCTGGCTGGTCTTATGTCAACTTGACACAAACTACAGTCATCAGATAAGAGGCAGCCAGCCTCAAGTAAGAAAATACCTTTGAAAAAGCTGGCAAGTCTGTGGGGTGTTTTCTGAATTAGTGACTTACAGGGGAGAGACAAGCCATTGTGGGTGGGGAATTCCCTGTGTTGGTGGTCCTGGCTCTATAAGAGCAGGCCATGGGGAACAAGCTAGGAAGCATCAACTTTCTCCCCAGCACTCATCCTCATGGTCTCTGCATCAGCTCCTGCCTCCAGGTTCCTACTTTGTTTGAGTTCCTGTCCTGACCTCCTTTGATGATACCATGCTGAGGAAGAAATAAGCCACATATAAATAACCCTAAATAAGACAGCTTCCATCTGAAGACACCTAGAGAGCTTGCATGGTGCTGGGTGTGACAGGCAACAGAGCTTCGGAGCAGTATGTGCACAGCACATCCTCTTGTGACACTCTGCTAGAGGGAGGAGGACACTTACCATTGGTCTCCAGTGACCGCCTCAGTGCATTCCATGTGGACAGAAAGATGGTGATTCGGTCATGTAACAGCTTTCTCAGCCCATCTGTT
Source organism: Mus pahari (assembly GCF_900095145.1). Classification (NCBI taxonomy): domain Eukaryota; kingdom Metazoa; phylum Chordata; class Mammalia; order Rodentia; family Muridae; genus Mus; species Mus pahari. The sequence continues at coordinate 86,632,225 of NC_034603.1, read as the reverse complement.
GAGCAAAGCAGTTCAGAAGAACTGTGACAATACAGCCACATTCTGACCCATAGCAACTCTGTCTTCCTGTTGCAGCTTAGCTAGATGAAATTAGGGTCTCTTTATCTCATGCCCAGTGACCTGCTATTGAGCTCTCATCCCTTTATCTGTTAAACACTTATTTTTTAGAGCTTGAGTGGAGTCATACCTGAGTTGTGGCTGTGAATAAATCCTCTGATGGAACTGTATTCAACTTTCGAGACATTCTGGAACTGTTTGACTAGATCCCTTTGCAGATCCAATATCTCAGGCAAGAATTTCACCAACCTTAGTTCTGCTTCCTGCAGAAAGGAAGATGGTTTAGTAATCATGCCTCTATTTACCTAAGAAATGCTAGCTAACATGTACATTTTGTAGGTGTTTGGGGGATTGATACTGCTGATTGAATCTGCTCAGTGTTCCATTTTCTATGGTGACATACCATAGACTTTAGAAAGAGGTAAAGGGCCACCTCATTCTTTCCCTAAGCACCCACAAATGGCTTGCAGGGTTACACTCTTCTACACTCTGCCCTGGAACACAGACCCAAACCCCTGTGCCAAAATCCAATGGGAAGAACTGCCTTGAGGATTAAATCCTATCTCATCCAATACGAAAATTGACCCTGGATAGATCAAATACCTAAATATAAGACCCAAAACTGCCAGAAGAAAGCAGGAAATATGCTGGAGTGAAGAGTCCTATCTGGACAGGAATGCAAAAGCACTGATTGACAAGTGACTGAAAACCTTCTGTTCAACAAAGGAAACAGTCAGCAGGGCAGAGGAGAATGACAGAATAGAAGTAAAGACTTGCCATTAGCCCAAAAAAGACTTCTGTCCAGAGTATGTAAAACATTCAAAAACTTAATAATAGCCCAACAATCCCAATAAGAATGGGTAAATGAACTGAATAGATACTTCTCAAGAAATACAGATGACCAACAAGTACATGAAGAAATGTCCAGTATCATTAGTTATTGGGGAAAGACCAATCAGTAATATACCGAAATACTATCTCACCCCCAGGCAGAAGGCCAGTAAAAAAAATAGCCAGTGTCAAATGCTGGCCAGGATGTGGAGAAAGAGGAATAGCATTGCTAGTTGAGCATAAATTAGAACAGCTATTATGGCAAAGTAGAGAAGGTCCTCAAAAAAATCAAGTGTTAATTACCAAACAGTCTAGCCTTTCTTCTGGTTATACACTCAGTAGACCAAAGACGCATGTGCACCCCCCATGATTTCTGTGACTTCAGTGACAACAGTTATGAGTTTCAGCCTAGATGCCCATCAGCAGATGAATAGGCAGAGTGTGTGTGAGGTGTATATCACAAAGGAAGACACTCAACCACTGAGCATAAGATGAGTAAACCCCTGCAGTCCAAAGGAAATGGCTATAGTTGGCTTAGAGGCCAACTATTTGAAAGATTTATCTTATATATAGAAGTACTCTGTGCATACTTGTCTGCATTCCACCAGAGGACATCAGGCCACATCATAGGTAGTTGTGAGCCACCATGTAGGTGCTGGGAATTGAGCTCAGGACCTCTGGAAGAGTAGCTAGTGCTCTTAACCACTGAGTCATTTCTCCAGCTCCAGTAGGTTACTTTAATAAGTGAAATAAGTCACGTACAGGAAGATAAGTACAGCACAATCATATGTATGAGCTTAAAGAAGTTGACTGAGAGGTGGGATAGTAACCACTGTTCTTCTCCATTGTTCTCCAGTGACTGCCTCAGTGTGTTCCACGTGGACAGAAAGACGGTGATTGTAACAGTTTCTCAGCCCATCTGTTGAGCGACAGATGGAGGGAAGAGGTAGAAAGTAAGGTTGAGCTTCATCAGTGCATTTTGTGGGCATGTGTAGAAAGTCACAATGAACTCCATTAATGTGTATAATTCTTTGTTTTTTGTTTTTTGTTTTTTAATTTATTATATGTAAGTACACTGTAGCCATCTTCAGACACTCCAGAAGAGGGCGTCAGATTTTGTTACGGATGGTTATGAGCCACCATGTGGTTGCTGGGATTTGAACTCTGGACCTTTGGAAGAGCAGTCGGGTGCTCTTACCCACTGAGCCATCTCACCAGCCCCAATGTGTATAATTCTTAAAATTAAAAAAATAAAGAAGTGGTCTCTCGTGCTGTGTGACTGACTGAATATGTGAGAAGCTATTGGAAGCAAACAGACATCAGTAGTCATTGTTCCAAAGCTTCCTCAGCCAAAACCACCCTGAGAGAAGTCACAGCACTGACACCAGGCAGTTACTTTTGTGAATACCTAACACTGGTGCTCAGGGTAACCTCAAAGATCACCATGACCAGCGCTCCAGAGGATAACAGAAACTGAGTTCCTGGGTCCAACAGATTGCTGCACCTCAGAACTTCCCACCCTACTCCAGCCCACATTCACAGCTTCAGTCTGTGCCTAGATGATCTAACAGTTACAAATTTTCACATTTTAAATGATGTTTGCTGTCACTGCAGACACTACAGATGACCTGTAAGCTTTTTGTTGTTGAGTGGCTAGATGGCCTCCTGGCCCTCAATTCTCTTCAAATGACTACTGACCAACCTATGTGTTATTTTACCTGTTACTACACTTCAGAGGGCCTGAGACAGCAAAGGCCTCCTTGAGTTTCCTGCTACTAATATTCTCTTAGAGCCACAGCACTGGTAGCTACTCAGAACTTTGGCCCTTGGAGTCAGTGTTCTGAGCACAGGTTCAGGGCTTCCTGTTTTTTGTTTTTTTGTTTTGTTTTTGTTTTTTGTTTTTTTTTTTTTTTTTTAATGAGGTCAACCAGGAGTCATTTGTACCTTCTGGAGAAAGTGCCAGAGGACAGGCACAGTTTCTTTGCCATTTTTCTGTTCCACGATGTGCTGAAGGTACTCCACTGTGATTTTCTTCCTGCAGCTCCAAATCTTTGAGCAATGAATTATACTTTTTTGGGGCAAGTGGGGCAGGAAGGTTGCTGGGTCCCCATATATGATTTTGGTCACAGGGTTGGAGCAGATGCGCTCATCTTGGTTGATAAGAGCATTTATAGCTGGCAAGTTTTTGTCAAGATGCTGGATGAAGAGAAGAGAATGAAACAGAATTCTAGAATTCAGACATTGTTGCACACAGGCTGTGGCTACCCTCCTACCTTGCCTGTCCCACTGCTGCTTTCTGTTATAACTTAACAGTTCCTTGTAGGGTTTGCCCCCCCGAATACAGGGGATTCAGGACTAAGATGCCACACTCACTGCTTTCCTTCCACCTCCCCACTTTATCTCTGGCATGCTTTGTTCCTCTCCTCAGTGCTCTTCCTTCTCTGACAGAAGAGTATTTCATCTGAGACCACTGAGCATCCTAGTGGGTCTCTCTGTAGGGTAGTAGTTCTGCTTCATACTCACATGCAGCTCTCTAGAGTGATGACAAGCAAGCTGTAGGTTGAGGGCAGTGAAGCCTGAGGCTCAGGGGAGTCCCTCCCCAGGGATGATGGGTAAAGATTACTCAGCAGATGAATGGGAGACCCCTACTCCTATCCTAGACAGAATTGCTAAGCAACTGTGGCAGCTTACCTTCAGTTCACATAGAAGAAGAGTTTCAAAATGCTTCTCCCAGTTGTTTCTGCATGCTTTGGTTGACAATTCTGCATTAAAATTTAATGTACCTACAAATGAAACAAGAATATGTGGGTTGCCCTAGAATAAGAGCCATAGCATCCTGCATACAGTAAGTACCAGGTAAGTGCCAAGAGTGTTCAGTATGGAGGAAGTACCTTCCTAAGTACCCAAGGATGCTAACAGCCCCGACGCAATCATCTGCTGCTGTTGCCTTTGTGATTCCTTAAATTCAGACAATTCCTCTGATTCCATTGCTGTCATTACGAAGCCATTCAGAACAAAACTACTGAGAACAGAACTTAAAATCACAAGCCCAAGCAGAAAGAGAGGTGCCCAGTGCTACCAGCAGCCACTCCAGCTGCTACCCACAGACCAACACCTATGAAGTGGTGTAGATGCTAAGACAGTGGAGCCTTCTAGAATGCCTCATTTGTGTGAAATCACAACAAAACAGGTTTTTAATGAAGTGAGGTTTTACTAAATAGTAAATTCCTGTAATGAATGCAGATGGGAGGAAGGCCTTAGAACATCGAGTTCAGTTTGCAGGCAGCCCCTTTCAACCTGTGTGCATGGACACGGTCCATGCATGATCAACTACGAGACTGTTTTTACAACCATGGACTTTTTCGTAAAAATCAAAGCAAGGCTAATGGCTGATTCTTGGGTGTGATTCTTGCTTAGCATGTGTCTACAACACAGTAGGTTTGCACTTGTGTGTAAATACTCCCAAGTACCAAAGGTCACAGGTCCTTGTGCATGGTGATTAGAGAACAGAGCAATTTCTTCAGCCTACTAGAAGGAGTTCGGGCTTCTGTTTCTCCCATCCCCTCTCTTTTTATTTAAAAAAAGGATTTTTCCTGTGAAGCCCAGGTGATCCAAGAACTCATATTACTCATGCCTCATCTTCCAAAGTACTAGATTACAGGCTATCATCAAGTTTGTGGTTCTCACCCCTTCAGGAGTCATGGGCTATGATTCCTTAGCCTAGCTTAGCGCTTTCCCCCTTTGCTTACTCTGCTTCTGCTTCCTGAACAAGCTGCTCAGGATGAGGTGGACCACATGGATGGTCTCATCTGCACTCCTGCCCAGCATTTTGGTTAGCTGTTCCAGGTCTCTCTGGATGTGCTGCTGTAGGAAGTCTTGTGGGTCTGGAACCAGAGGCTTAATGATAACCGCCAGGGCCTGGGAGTAATGAAACAAAACATTCAGAATATCTCATATATAGTAGAAATGGTGAGCCCAGGAGAGGCCAGGAAGAGCAAGACACCAGCATCAAGTCAGAGGATGACTTCTAAGCATGATGTAGCAACAGAGATGGTAAAAGGAACAGGCAGAAGCTGGCTGTGGGATTATCTAAAACATCAGCCTTGAACTTTTTGTCCTTTTAGCTAGTATTCATTGGTAGGGATGCAGCACAGATGGCCTTAGCTTCTCCATGCTGCTCTCTGAAAATAACGTCATCATCACATCCTTACACCTTGTGTACAGGTGACATTGAGTCTCATAATGCAAAAAACTAGTTGGTATCCATTAAAAAGAAAACCAGACTCTGTAATTTTCCATGGTAGAACATGTATCTCTAGAGCACTATGAAAAATATTAATAATGAAAAAAAGAAATGGATTTTACATAATCTGAAAAGTACTTCTTATCCCATTCCATGCCACACTGGAAAAGGTGAGGCTTCTATGACCTGGCGCACTAAGCAGGAGCAGCATACTTCTAACCCACAGGCACTGGAGAGCAGGCTCGGGGCTGACAGGAAACAATAGCGGGGTCTTCTCTGGCAGCTCAAGAGATCTCTGAGCAGCAGCTAATTACAAATACCTGGGGGTCCTGGGCGGCTCCCACAAGCATAGCCAAATGAGTGAGTAGCCGGGTGAGAGTAAAGACCACTGGGGATTGCCCTCGGTCAGATGCTTCTGCCACACCACTGGACTGTGGGTTCCCCAACACATGGCCAGTCTGCGTTCTATCCTCATTGTTTCTGGAAAGGAAGAGAAGAGACAAGGTGAAGATGAAAAGAAGCTAATCTTCCAAGCTTTAGGGTGATGTCTCAGATACTCAGGACTTGGAGGTAGGGTTCTATGCCCCGAGGAAACATTAAAAGTCATTGTTGTCGTTGTCATCATCCCCCCCCTCCTCCTCCTCCTTCCTCCTACTCCTCCTTCTTGGCCTGGGATGCCTGCCTATATATCGTTACAGACCTCCTTTCTGGCTAGCCAACAACCCAAGACTCAGCTTAAAGTGGCTGCATAAAATGACTGCTGCTGACCCCCAAGAAGGCATCAGAGAAGAGGCTTGCAACCGTCCTGGGCAGCTAGAGTTTGGAATACTTTGCACCCAGGCTGTATTTTTCACGTTCTTCTCATTTTCCCAATAATTGGGATCCGAGGTCTGGTAGAACATTTTGCATCATGTGTAGTAGGTGGGAGATACAGTGTGTACATTCAGTTGCAAAAATACTGCATGTCAAGGACCTTCAGCTTGGACATAAGCAGCTCTGACTACACCAGAACATATTGTGCTATAGACAGGCCCCACCAATCAATTGTGTCAGAAGTGTGGGGTCAGACTTATCTGTCTGGGTGTTCTTCTAGCACTCATCTGTGACAGGCCTTGTGGGCAGTCTAGACGACTGTGAGCACATAGGGACAGGAGTGGCATCCTGTCTAACTCCTGTGCCATTTTACATATCAGGCAGCTTTTACTAAGGATTTTACACTCAGGTACCAGGACAGCCACGGATATAGTGTGAGATCCTATGTATAAAAACAAAATAAACACTGGGCGGTCCTGGCACACGCCTTTAATATCAGCACTTGAGAGGCAGAGGCAGGCAGATTTCTGAGTTCAAGACCAGTCTGGTCTACAGAGTGAGTTCCAGGACAGCGAGGGCTACACAGAGAAACCTGGTCTCGAAAAACCCACAAAACAAAACAAAACAAACAAAACTCCCAGACTGCCGTAGCTTGGAAGATGAGAGAGAACTAAGGTCGATGGGTTACAAATTTGAGTTAGGTGGCACGTGTGGAGATTGGCAAGTGCTGGCTCAGCGTGTTGGACCTGACTGTCCTCCCAAGTCAGGGCATCTGCTTATAGAAACATATCTGTACAAGGAGTAAGCCAGGACCCCAGAACATGTCAGCACTGGTGAGTGCTAATATGCCAGCCATGTTGCATTTAGGACCAGTGATAGCACCTGACAATTCCTAAAGACAGGGACTTTGGCACTGATGCCACGCATGACATAGGTCCAGAAGGACAATAGTGTCTAAGGCACAAGTTAGTGACAGTTTGGAAAAAAAGAGTAGAAGCAGTCGTAAAGTCCAGGGCTGATTGCTAGCAAGGAAGAAGCAGCAGCTTATGTACCTGATAGCATTGAAGCCCTCCTGCGGCCTGTGATTAAGGCCTCCAACTGGAAGATGACAGTCCAGACAGATGCTCTTTTCCATTGGCCTGCCACACTAGAGTGAACACAGTGGTGTTTTATGCACAAGAGCTGCTGTGGAACAACCCCGTTCTGCCATAGAAAGGGACGGTTCCTATGAGTGCATATCATTCTGAGGAGTGATAGATATGGGGACAGGGTGGACACTATAAGTATGGTAACAGAAATGCAAACTTTTATGAAAAGTAGACATAAAGCTGAGTTTGAATCCCAAATTGATTGACACAGTATAGGAAAGGTTGAAGCGCACAACTCTTCACTCCTTTCTTGTACTTGTGCACTCACTCGTCTTAGGGCTGTAATATCTAACACCATAAAAAGCAGCCTTACTCACTTTCAGCCTGATTCTTATTTTAAATATATGATGGCGATTTAAAAACAATCCAACAATAACATTTCTTATTTGCAAGGGCCTCTTTAAAAAGTTAGATGGTATAGCTCTGAACTGTGTGACACATAATCCACAGCATACCAAAGCAGTCATAGACCCCCAGAGCCTGGGTCAGCCTGGGAAAGAAACCATTTTTTTGCCTCGTTCCATGGCACAGCCTGGTAGCCTGCTACTTAGCAGGCACAGTGCCTGGGGTGGCAAAAACCTGGGTAGTCCAGGATGGTGATTCCCTTCCATCTTTTCCATGGGCCAACAATGGGATGTCTTTCCCATTCAGTAGTGCCGCTAACCCCTGCTGTGTGGTCTGGAAATGCTGTTATCCCAACTAGCAGCCATCTGGGGTTCTTGACCCTGTGACAATGTCTGGAGGCATTCTAGCTCGTCCACCTGCAGTGCTGCATGGAGGAACCCTAGGCTGGAACCTTTGGGGCAGCTAGGCACTTGCTTGGATGCCCTGAATGGTCCTCAGAGCAAGTCTGTGTTTTACCAGAAGGTCAAGGTTTCGTCTTCCTGCCCACCTCTCCTCTGCACCAGGGCAGCCTCCACCTCACCAAACTCTATCCCAAACACCAAAACTCACCTCTCCTACAGAGCATGGATGGCCTCTGGGACAAGCTGTTAAAAGAACAAGACACACATGGGCTAGTGAGGGAACAGATGACCCACTGGGGCCACTCTATGCCCTCTCTGCTACTGACCAAGTCTGACAGCCCCCGCACCGCCCGAGAAGTTGGAGCTGTCAGGTAAATTGTGAGGGAGTACGTGATGTATTCGTAGTGTGGAAGGCGGATGTGCTCGGTGAAAATGTCTGAACTTTGTTTCAGAAAGCAAAGATAAATTAGATGAGTTAGATCACCAGTTCACAAACAGTGGAGTCAGCAGCATGGTAGATAGTATTTTCTACCTTTCTTTGGATTTATTATTGCTGTCTGACAAAATTTAAAATTATTTTTAAAAGATTATTTACTCAAAGCAACAGAAAAATTCACACACAGCGTTGAGCTACATGATTTTGCCTTCCAGTTCTGTATTTCAGCCTTGTCTTTATTTGAACTTCAGTGTAGTTCAGAGTCCCCTCTTTTCTCAGATGCATGTTCTAGAGTGCACAAGTGCATTGCAAAGGGCTTCCTCTGGACTCAGACATAGGAGCATAGCATGGGTCCTATAAGCCACCAAAGACAACTGTGACCCCCAAGCACAACCCAAGGTCTGTGTTCTTCTATCAGAAGAGCACAGTGCCAGCACTTACTGTACCAGAAGACATTTTCCAGGCCCTTCCATGTCCTGGCCTGAACTAGCAGGTCTTCAGGCATTGTTGGAAGAAAAGCATTCTGAAATCCCAGAAGCAGGACAGGTCATGACAAGTGAACGCACATCCATACAGTCAGAACAAAGCAAGGAGGGCATTGACTTTGCAGCCCCAGGGATGCCTATGCTGGCTAGTCCTGGCTGTGAATCTGGTTGGATCTGGAATCAACTAAGAAATAGACTGCTGGGCAGACCTATGAAGGATTCCCTTACTCAGGTCATCTGAAATGAGAATACCCACCCCATTTTCTATATTACGATGGTCCAAGGAGAGGCTCCTTGTGCTCCTTTGCCTTCCCATCCTGCTGGCAAGTTCATCTGTTGTTTGTACATTACTATTGAGTTCATCTTCCTGTTGCTCCTGCTGCTATCCATCCCTGACAGAGGGTCTCCAGGAACCCTCTAGGGGACTGAGCAGCTATGGGGTTCTCAGCCTCTCCATCATAGGGCCACCCAGACTGTATCACACACAGCTATCTGACAAATACAAATCCCCTGTCAATTGTATTCATGCCATTGGGTCTGTTCCTCTAAAGGAGCCCGACTAACACAGTGCTTACCACTGTGGGCAGACAGGTTAAAACCAGTAAGACAGATGGTTTTAACAGTTCCCAAGTAACCAGGTTTGTTTTCCATGGGGACAAAGCCCTGAAGAAGTGATCTTACCACCATGTTGTTGGGATAGAAGGCCAAGTTCCTCAGGGGCTTCAAAATTTTGTTGTGTCCACAGAGGAGGAGGATTGCCACATGGATGGACATTTCAGTCACTGTTCCCTTCAGGCTGCTGTTAGCAGACCCAGTCTTCAGCAGGGGCAGAGTATTACCCACTAGTGATTTTGCAAAGTATCTGATGTGAGGATCAGAGAGGATCTTGCTTTCCTTAATGAATTTGTTCACTGCCTCCAATTTCTGATGAGAAAAATGTTTTTAAAAACATGTTTCAAAACAACATTGTAGGGCTGGACTGAGCACTTGAGAGGTAGAGATAGAAGACTCAGGAGTTCAAGTTAAAGACTAGCCCAGACTACATGATACCCTGAAAAAAACCAAAGAGACACCACTCCCTGAACTCCGACATGGTGTGGTAATGCACACCTGTAATCCCAGGACTCAAGGCAGAGAGAAGAGGATCGCGAGTTTGAAGACAGTGGAGGCTACACATGCACAGGAAGACCTTGTCCCAAACAAAACCAGAAGAAGAGTCATGCTCTAAGGATGCTCTGTGGTAGGCACTACCCAGCATGCACACCAGTATCCCGAGCACTGACGAAAAACAAAGCGCAGTAGAATCTCATGGTTGATGCTTTAGTAGTTCAGACAGACCTTCCCTCTAGTAAGGTTTCTACCTCTATCATAGGTAGAAAATAAGATGACCAGCATAGTTGATGTTTGTGACATGGATGGGCAGAGACACACCCTGCTCTAGAGGGCTGCTCACCTTTGGTTCTGGATGGAGGCTGCCACTGCAGGAACGGTACAAAGCGGCCACCTCTGTGTACAAGGCCAACAGTAAGTAGGCTGTCTGCTGGGCTTCGGAGCCTCTGCAGGCCTGCAGAGGCAAAGACATCAAGGAAGACTGAGAGGATATGCGGTCCTTATCAGGCCCTTGCACTGAACTACATTTCCGAGGAAGGGGGAGGCATCTTCTGGCCACACTCTGGGAATCTGTGGTTCACTGTTAAGACAGCCAGCAGTTGTCCTCTCGATGACTACTTCTCTACTGTGAGAATTATTTCCTAAGCAGAGACAAAGTTCCTATTTCCTTCTTGCCAGAACAATGGTGGGGGTTCAAATGGGAAGAGAACCAAAGCAGTTTCAAGGTCAGACGTCTAAAAACCTCGACATCAGTATCAGTCAGGAGCAAGCCATAGATACACAAAGCCATAGATATATAGAGCCATAGATATACAAAGCCATAGATACACAAAGCCAGAGACGCAAAGGAATTTGTGTGTTGGTCTTGCTAGCCCTCTTCAGGTCTGAGTGAGTTTGGAGCCACTTCTCATCAGGGGCTCCGTTACAGACACTGCCTAACTCAAGTGTCATTGCACCCATTCCAGCCACCAGTTTCCTGTGAAGGCAGGAGGCCATGAAAGTCTGATTTCTAGTACAGTGTCACTTTAGGGGGCTACTCAGTTGCTCACTCCATCATTTGCTGTATGTAAGGGAAGATAAGATGCAAGGCTCCAGGTAGTGCCTCCTGGTATCAGAGAGAAGCCCAGACTCATCTTACCTTCAGAGCTTTCCCAATGTCTAGGGTGTTGCACTCGAGCACAGCTTTGGCCACTGCATCACGGACAGCCTTGTATTCATCACCGTGGACAAGGTATCGGTCCATCAGACTTACGTGGTCCTTCTGCAATTGGAGCAGTATAGGGGTTAATCACAGTGGGAATAATGAGAGACACTTTGCAAAGAACTCTAGACAGAGAAAGTACCAGATTGTCCTCAGAGACTTGGAAGGACTTCTGAGACAGAGCCCGAGGTTGGCCATCTTTGGGAGTTATTTATCTTTTCTGAGGACGGGAAGTCTAGAAAGGGCCTGTACGGATTTTATAGCTACTTGCTTTCTCCACTCACAGCACTCGATTGAGGCCAGGAGATATAAAATTTGTCACCTCCAAATCCCAGTGGTGATGATTATGATAATAATGAAGGAAGAAAATAAGGCGTTTTAGTTCCATTTGATAATCCTAGGACAGGAAGAAGTGAGTTCTGAGGACCAGGAAAGGTGCTATTTACTGAGGCCTTAAAAGCCACACTTCTCCCAATCACTGCTCTGATTTCTAAATTCCTGTTCTCTTCTACCTAGCAGGGGTAGAAAGGACACAATTGCTGGTAGGGCAGAAACATTCATTTACCTTGCCTGTATCCTGCTCAGTAAGAAATTAAGCCTACATAACTGCAAATGAATATTCCATAACCTTACAACACACACACATGTGCACGCACACACACACAAACTGATATCCATGGGTGTTATATGTGTGATGGTTAAAGTCATGCTGAAGCAGATGCAAAGGCCCATTTCCCATATGCATTGGGGCAGCAAACTGAGGCTCAGCCCTAAGTCTAGCTACAGGATGCTGCAAGCAGGACTGTAAGAAGAATACCCTTCGTGCCCAAGACCCTGTTCCTTACCTGCTGTGCAATGATTTTCCTGGGAAACACCCATTGGCATGGATGGCCCTGCCTGGAGAAGCTCTGCACGAATTCCATCCCACGCTGGCTTGAGAGTTTCCTCACCAGGTACACTCTGTGCCAATCATTGTTGATGCGTGTGCAGAACTGCTCAACATGCTTCAGGAAGCACCGCTTATCTTCAGCCAGTTCTGTGAGTTTGGAGAAAGCAGGTGAGGGACAGAGACAGACGCCTGCTGTGAAGAACCAGCTAGAGGCCTTAAGCCTGTTCTCTGTAATCCCATCGTGGAAGAATACAGAGGAAAGGGTACGTGGATGAGGACAGACTTATCCTAAGATCAGGTTTCCTCTAATTCCCAGACTTCTGAATTAGAAGATCTCCACAGAGGAGACTTGCCTGAGCCTTCCTGGAGCTCTGAGAGGAAGTCAGCAGCCAAGTCAAGGCATAGGCGGACTCTGGCCACCTCCTGCAGGTACTCCACTGAAGCAGTGTGGGCAGGCTCCTGGCCTTGAGGTCCTGGGGAATATGTCCTAAGGAAATACCCTTCCTCTCTGAGAACCTGCTTGAGATTTCTGCAGCCAGCACTTGTCTTCTGGTGTACTGAGTCCTGAGGAATGAGGGCATAGATACTAAGGCATTAGTTCACACCAGCAAGCCCCTGCCTTTGAAAATTGCCACAGAATGCCTGTGCAGAGTCATGGGAAAGGCAAGAGAACTAAAAGCTGCAGTGTGTGTGTGTTTTTTTTTTTTTTTTTTTTTTTGAATCATAGAAAACTAGCATTCCCCCCCCTTTTTTTTTAAGAATTCTTTTTTTTTTTTATTAGATATTTTCTTCATTTAAATTTTAGCATCCCTTTTTATTCAAGAGCAAGAAGATTTTTACAAACAAACTTACAAGGGAAAATGTGTAATTAATGTAAGGGTGATAGAAAGTGTCCATAGTGATGAGGTGAGGATAACCATTGCCAATTCTGTGCCATACACTGGGAAATTTTGTTTTTTTGCAGTAAGTGGCATTATAAGCATGCACCACAGCCTAAGAAATGCATCACTGGGGAACTCTGCTGTGCAGACATCAGTCACTTACAGAGCAATGATAGCCTGGACATCACTAAGTGCTGTCATTTCACAGTGGCCCCTGAAGGACAGGTAGTATTGAAACACTACCAGGCAGCTCATGAATGACTATATACCAATTGCAGAGGGTGGCCAAACAGCTCTGAAACTTTGTTTTATTTTGTTTTCAATGCACAGAGAACAGAGTGTCCCTTTTTTGTATTACAGTGGCATTCTATAGTTTTCAGAAATGATTTCACTGTATGAACTACATGGTTCAGTTCCCAAAAGAAAGACAGAACAACCATCATACCTCCAGGCAGTTGATAAAGAGCAGGTACAGTTCTGTTTTGTCTTCTGTTAGAAATGCTTTCTTCTCCAACTGGGTCAGGTAGTTCTGGATGTAATCCTTTACTTCATGGAAGCTGTGGAAAGAGACACAGTGCTCCTGGCTATGTCTCCCCCAGTGCTAGGTCTAAGCCAGGGCCTTGTATGTATCAGGCAAGTACTCTACCAGACTGCATCCCCAGCACCTGAATGTTTGACACACATGATTGGTCATTTGGAAAATCTTAGCACTATTGATACATTTTTATTATAGAATGTACTGGGGAAAAAATACCCCATATAGAGTCATTACTATCACCATGGATCTCCTCAAAAAGAATTTTAAGTCTTACAAAGTGGGATTATTTTGTGATCTAAAATTCAGATTCTCACTTAAATATTTAAACTGTATCATTGGTAGCAACTACCATAGTATTTAGCTGTGACGGGATCACTCTGTCTTTAGGAAAGTGCCAGCTGGCCCAGTTCTGTGTTCCTGCAGCTGAGTTGACCTAATTCAGGACAACTCCATGTGACTGTGAGATAACCACTAGGTTCTGCTATGCAGCTGTTGGGTCCCCACAGAATAGAGGCAATTCACCCCCTTAAGGAGTGTAGCTTATGAGAGCTGGCAGGTCACACCATTAAGGGGCGTGGCTTAGGGAGGCAAATGAGTGAAATTTGCATTGTGTACATAGAGGGGAAGGAAACCAGGACTGTGAGTGTCCCCAGCACCAGAAGGAATGCCACTGCAGATACCCAAAAGGCTGAGGGCGCCTTGATAGAATTCTAGGGAGTGTTTGGGGCTCAGAACCACATGGACACTTGGAGAGCTGCAGGTCTGGTTCAACACATCTGCCCCAGAGGACAGGGTGCATTCTACTCCTCTGACCTGACAGACGCTGCCCACATTCAAAAAACACAGGCCACCAGAGCTCCGAAGGTGGTAGACTGCAAATGCTAGACTGTAAGTCACTTCCCGATGTGTCATAAGACTGGGTGCCAGGGGCTGGGGCCAGAATCACACCCTGGTTTCTTGCTATCAGTTGCTACTGGGCCACACTCATGGGCCCATGGGGGAAACTATAAGCACACAAGCCTCACGTAAACTGGGTTTGCTTCCATAGAAAGCTTCTCCACAGATGAGCTCCCAGCTCAGAGGGGGAGGGGGCATTTTCATTAAGTGGTGATTAGGAGCATTGAGTTTCTTGGGACAAATTTGATCTTTGCTGTCAGGATATCTAATTTCTTCTTGTTGTTTCTTTGAGCAAGACTATATAACAAACCAATGACCCACAGCCCACCGTTCACGGCCGGGCATTTAAATACCCCTGAAAAGCCCCCAGAATTCCACGTCAGACAACTGCAGAAACTATTTGCAGCTGGCAAAAATCACACCCCTGCCAGAGCATGAGGCACATCATGGTCAGCTGCTGCTAGTCGGAAGCAACCTCACATCCCACACCTGGGATTAAAATGAAAACATAGTTCAATACTATTTCTGTATTTTTCAAGAAACCAAAATTCTCACTACAGACCTGTACTTGAGAAGCAGTTTTAACAGCACAGAGCGGATGACAGGAGTCTTGTCGACAACATCATCAAATGGAGACAGAGACTTTGTGTGTTCGCAATGTTCTGCAGCCAGAGAGAAGGGGACTATAGTTTCGTATCATGGTACAAAGCTGAGCCCAAATTTTGGTTTTGACCTTTATGGGAGGAAGGGAACTCACTTTGGGAAGCATCTCTCAGCAATTCCTTTTGTACGAAGAGCAAGGACAGCAGTGTGTCAATCACACTCTTCTCAGGGGGAGTGTTATCCTTGAAGCACATGGTAGAGACAAGGTCCACAAAGAAGCTGTTGCACATGTGCCGGAACTGGGCATGCTTCTCAATGGCTTTCCTTAGGAGGGAGGGAGGGAGGAGGGAACTTATGACAGAGGAATTGTAGAGTGTGTTGCCCAATACTTCCAGGCAGAGGGAAGGGATATTTGGATAGTATTTTGGTTTAAATATCAAGGTTTGTTTGACCTTGAACTCCACAATTCTACATCAGCCTCCCAATTGCTAGGTTTAAAACTCGGCTGTGTTTTTTCGTTTTGTTTTTCCATTTTGATTTTGAATCAACAAATGAGAAGAACTTAACAATGATCAGAACTGGTCTTCAGACCTCAACAATGTCAGGAATGCTGCTGGGACACTACCATTGTCTGGACCTAGAGCGTGGGCAATAAACTGGAATGGGAGTCAGGGCTGCTGAGGCTCTGTTCCTCTGTCTCCTGAAGGCTGGGCCACATCCACCTACATCATCAGGCAGAGTCTAAGGCTGTGCTCATACAGAAGAGGATGTGGGAGATGGTCCTATCAGTACTGCCCTTGTACCTGTATCTCAGCATGAGGGTGTGTGGGGACAATGAGGCAGATTTCTAGACCTCACTGGTGGGTCAGCCAGGCAGAGCTGAGCTGCAGGGTTACTGAGGTCCCTGTCCAAAAATATGAGGTAGAGTGATGAAGGAAGATACCTGATGTTGACTTGTGGACATGTACATACACGTGAATACACCCACATGAACACATACATATACATACAAAGAAGGCAATGATGGGCAGGGGTTGGGGGAGTGGCAGGGCACAGGCTGAGTCTCAGTTCCATCTACAGCACCACTCAAGCCCTCCCCACTAAAAAACGCCAAGTGACACCTACATGTTCGGTTTTCTTTCAAGGACTTTATGACTTTCTGGCTTCTCCCCTAAGTTTGCTGTCTCCATGTTGGTGCTTGTCTTACTTGGGAAAGGGGAGAGGTCCAGGCAGCCTTGCTTCTGGAAATTCTCTGAAACAACCCTTATGCCCAAGGAACGCTGACCAAAGAGTTGGCATCTCCAGAGACAACATTGGAAAAAACACAAGGAAGCTTTCTCAAGAGAAAGGATGATTTACCTGTGGTCCTGGGAAACAGTTGGTGAGAACTTGTCTGGCAAGTCAGTTAAACAGTAGGGGCACATCATTTGTCCTGGGATGAGCCAGGTTTGAATGCAACATAGACAATACACATGATCACAGGGCAGACAGACAGGATCCTGTGCATCTCCATAGCAGATGAAACATGGCTGAATACCAAACCTAGAACCCAATAAAGTGATCAATTCCAGAGGAGAAATGCTGGCTACAAGAAGCAGTTCCTTCCACCTCAAATCCAGGTAATATCAAAGTCTTAAATGACATATCTCACCTGCAGAAATTCTTGCTGACCTTGTCCTTGCACTCACAGAGTGTGCTCATCACAGCCACAAATGGCCTTCGGGTCTTGAGGTCAGAGTCCTCTTCAAGACACTGAGGGGGAAGGGCCGTGGTGAGTACTAAGGGTCCACAGCGCGGCTGCAGAGTCCGCAGGTGTCGGGGAGTGACCCAGCACCCACTGCCTCAGTGGCTGCCGACACACAGTCGCGACCACAAAAGAGCAGCACAAGGCTCTTTGGATGCTTGCCTTAAGAAGTTCCCATACAGTCAGGGGCCGGAGCAGTTAAGACCGTTGGCTATTCCTCCAGAGGATCCTGGTTTGATTCCCATTACCCACATCACATGGCAGCTCCCAGGGGATCTGATACTCTGGCCTCCCTGAATGCCAGGCATACATGCAGGCAAGACACCCAAGCAAGTTCCAGGACAGCCTAACTTACATAGTGAGTTCCAGGATAGCCAGAACTAAATAAATAGTGAGACCTTATCTCAAAAACAACAAGAACAACAGACAAACAACAATAAAAACCAAGAAGAAATTTTCTACATTTAAATGTCCTTTAAAAACAAACTTTTAAGTAGCTGCAGTGAATAAATAAATTAATGGAATAAAATAAAATAATTGGAAAAAATAAAACACTTTAAAGTATCTTTTTTTTTTCTATTTGTGTAAACTCAAGTTATCAAGCTAAGTGAAAAAAAACTTTTAAGTATGTGTTGGCTATTTTCTGAATCTTTTAACAGTGCTTATTGGACAATGCGGTGGGCCTCATGACTGTTGACCTTGGTCAGAGTCACTCAATGATGAGAGGTGGTTTTTGCAAACACACAACACAGCCTTCCTTCCCACCTTAGTGGGAGATGAGACCTGAGGCCCTTTATCTCCCCACAGATTCCTTCTGACACTTCCAGCCAGGTAGTGGGAACCAGTAAAGAGGAGACAGAAGACAAGACAAACATCCCATGGGCTGTGGTACTAGGAAAGGGCTTCCTAAGATTACTGGGTAGGAGGTGTCAACGAAAGATGACAAAGAGACAAGAACTCTGCATACTTGACTTCTAAAAGCTGGTTTGAGGCTGCTAAGGCCCATTCTGTTACTGAGTTGAGAAATGAGCATCTGTATGGCTCAAGCAGTGCACTGTGTTCATCAGAACCTGGCTTTCCTCTCAACCCCCCAACAGCACCCACCAGCACTTTAACAACTGCATGGAGCCCAGAGTTGTATTTCTCTGATGCCAATGGCCATCCCAACAGGCTTCCCTCATAGAAAGTTCCCAAGGGATGAGGACAGTGTAGGGAGAAAGGACGTGGAGCTTGTGTTGCGCTGAGTGGCTGTGGCTGTGGCTGTAGCTTCTGCAGCCGCCAGTATGCTTAGAGATGGTAGCTTTTTCTGCAGAATAGTGTCCTGTAAGGTCACTCACTTTAGGTGTGGAGGGGCAGAAGCATAGGGGTTTCCTTTGCCCTTCCTCATGGCTGTTGCTATGACCATAGTGATAGCATTTTCTCCCCCTGAGCTGAGCCACTGGGTCATTTTACAGGTCACTCTAGAGGCTAAGGGTGCTAATTTCTTCATTCCTCCCAAAGAAGTCACAGGCTGGTTAACTGCATACTGAACACTCACTGATAACCCGGGCTTGGCAATCTGAGAGGAGATGGTCAAATAGCCACCATCAAGGATGCAGTGGTCTGTCATGAATCACTGCCAGTGACCTAAACAGTAATCCACCAACCAGAGGAAACTGGCAGGGTAGGTTTCAGATCTCCACACTGCCCAGAGACAAAATCCAGTACTTACTTTGTCTAGTAAGAAGACATACTTGGTTACCAGCGGACTCAGGTCAGGAATCTGGCTCTCAGTTCCCAGAAGAACGTGTTCCACAAAGAGGGCAATGGATAAAATGCGATTCCACAGGGCTCTGTCAAGAGAGGGGAAGTTACCCAATGAGTTCTGACAGAGGAGCCTGAGATATGGGAGAGCAGAGCAGGAGCTGGGCAACAGATAGGAGGGCGCTTTCCATGTGCACACAGCACTGTGCTGCAGACAAGCCAACTGGGGGGCGCTTTCCCTGTGCACACAGCACTGTGCTGCAGACAAGCCAACTGGGGGGCACTTTCCCTGTGCACACAGCACTGTGCTGCAGACAAGCTCCCCACTCATTTACACACCAGGCTCAGGTAAAACCTGTCAACAGTTCAGTGCATACTGGTCCTGCAAGCATAGCATGGGGACTGTCTCCTGACCTTGACAACCTGCCCCTTCCCCACTTGCCATGCTTCCCCGTGGGGTCTTCTACTTTGCCTACATTGTAACAGCAGGTTTACCTCGTACCACTCCCAGGACCATTTTCTTTCTGGGTCTTTAGAATAAGAGAGATACCCAGCACTTGAGAGAGGACCCACTGTTAAGCAGGTGAATGAGGAAAATGTCACTCCTGGCCCAGAAAGGCCTGCCGCCTTCCTCAGTTGTGCCGTAGGGTTTGACAGGTTCCAGGGGTGAGCACAGGCTCCTGCTGCTCACCTGACCTCCTGGATGACAGATCTGGTCATGCTCCCACTGTCACACAAGTACCCTTCCGAACAGACAAGCTCCAGTGGCGTGGACAGATTCTTCACGAGCTGTAACCAAACCTTGGGGCTTGGCTTCAGGATGTCTCCCTTGAGCATTTCAGCACAGGCCATTGCTGCAAATGCATCCAGTGTCTGCAACAAGGAGAACTGGCATGCGACAAAGCAGGATGCTCCCCCAAGACACCCTGCATCCCAAGTCCCAGTGCGTTCTGGGGTCCAGGCTCTACTTCAACTACTGGGGTCCAACTACTACTCCATCATTTTGCAGATGTGCCCATAAAGAATCTATTTAGGACATGGCTCTGTAAGCCCTCTGCTCCCAGGATGGAATCTAAAGCTCTCGCTGAGGGCAGGTGCAGGTGGCCTTCCCCAAAGGAACACATACCATTTCACACCCAGCCAAGTTGTGCTTCTCTGCTGCTTGACTGAGACTGCTCAGAACCTGGGGGTAGATGGTCAAAATTCTGGAGAAGTTCTGTAGCCGGGTCCTGAAGTGCTGATAGGCAAGGTGCACCCAGGGCAAGGAGAGCCCTTCATCGGGTGTTCCTGAAGCCTCTTGGAGCTCACGGAGGCAGGACCACAGGGCCATCTGCAGAAACTGGAGACAAAAGAATTTCAGTACCTAATTGTGTGTGATAAAGGCACGATTTCCTATAGAAAATCATAAATATTCAAAGGTGTAGAAAAGAAAATTGGAAAATCCCCTGGCTGCTTTTTGGTGGAACTTTCTGGCACTTTCCCCTTAGGGCACCCTAAGCTGGTGTGTTGTCAACTTGACACAAACTAGAATTATCTGAAAGGAGGGAACTTCATTTGAGAAAATGCCTGCATCAAGACCCAGCAGTAGGATATTTCTTAATTAGTGACTGCTCGGAGTGGGCCCAACCCACTGTGGGCTGGTGGTCCTCAGTGCTATATATAAGCAGGCAGAGCAAAACAGTAAGTGGCGCCTCTCTGTGGCTTCTGCATCAGCTCCTGCCTCCAGGATCCTGCACAGCTTGAGTTCCTGTCCTGGTTTCCTTCAGTGATGAATAATGAGATGGAACTTAGTATCAGCCCCCATCTCAAACAACGTTGGCATTGAAGACATGCTCTGTTCACTCTTGTTTGAGAGACCTTCATCGGATGATTGACATGTCTTTGCCTCTGCCTTCACAACATTGACTCCTACCTCTTTTTTTTTTTTTTTTTTTTTTTGGCTTTTCGAGACAGGGTTTCTCTGTGTAGCCCTG
Source organism: Mus pahari (assembly GCF_900095145.1). Lineage (NCBI taxonomy): Eukaryota > Metazoa > Chordata > Mammalia > Rodentia > Muridae > Mus > Mus pahari. The sequence continues at coordinate 86,611,887 of NC_034603.1, read as the reverse complement.
GCTGTCCTGGAACTC